>NW_006400251.1:60027-74840 GCF_000299155.1 Elephantulus edwardii | reverse complement strand
CACACACACACACACACACACACACACACACACACACACACACACAGACACTTATGTACCATCAAGTTGGACAGAACTATAGCTGACTCTCTGGCAGGTTTTCAGAGGCAGTAAATTGTACAGGATGAGATTGCCCATCCTTCTCTCATAAAGCAGCTAGTGGACTTGAATCACATGCATTCGGGAGTGCAATGCTTCTTGCCACTAGGCCACCAGAGTGAAATATAGATATAAAGATATCTATATGTTATGTGTAATTATATATATGTTATTGGTAATTGTCTATTTGAGCACAACTCACAGCGACCCTATGAACAAAAGGCCTGAAGCCCCCTCTACAACTATCAACATTTATCAAAGAGTTTCTGGAGGCATGTTATTTAGGAAGTAGATGCCACTCCTGCTTTTATTTATACACACACACATATACATACACACACACACACACACACACACACATATATATATTTATAATTTGTTATGTACCATTGAATCAGAAACACAAGCACCATGACACTCAATAGTCGATCTGAGAACAAAAAGCCTAAGTAGGGGGAATACAGCTTATATAGTGTGGCTGTGGAGGATGAAGGACAGGTCACAGGCCAGGATAGATGGACCAGGGCAGTGACAGAATTCATTCTGCAACTCACAACAGGACAGGATTTAAAACTTGGGAACTGTCTTGCCAGAATTTTCCATGCAGTATTTTTTTACATGATGTAACTGAAACTGTGGGTAAGGGGATGGGAATGATTATATTAAAATTATTTTTAAGCAAACAAAAAACACACACTCCAAGAGATTAGAGAAAATAATTTCCACTGATAGCGATCTTGAGATTCGCTTTATCAGGTGGATCAAGCACAAGGCAGTGAGGGAGGATCTGGTTTCTATTTCCAGTACCCCCTGTCCTGGTTAAGTCATTCAGAGGTAGTTTCCACTCCCTGCTGTCTCAGCTCCGAAAGGGGGGATGCCTACATAAAGGCACACTGCAAAGAAGTCCTATTACCATATGGACCATGCTGCACCCCAACTCCCCCCGAGGAGCCACTGTGAGGATTAGACTCTATGCTAACATTTGCCCCTCTGGAAGGGGAGCACTGCAGTCTGCCTGCCTGCCTGCCTCTCTGAGACCTCCCGGCTCACACGCGGCTCCACAGGCGCAGCTGAGGCTCACACCCTGCTGCTGTCACTGTCTGGAGCTCAGGGTCGTGCACAGGACAGCACAACAGTCTCTTCACCTGTGGCTTTTTCCTCTTTCTCAATTCAAGGCTTTACAAAGTCATCATTTACCAAAGCAGCTCTATGAAAATCACAACAGATTTTTTGGAAAGTTCTTGCTTGGGGATAATCTTGTTAAAGAGTCACTGAGGTGACTGAATCATGGTGAATCTAGATACAGCAGTGTTGTCCATCCCGGTATCATCCTCAGCACTGCCAGCACATCTGAGCTCAATGTGGCTGCTACTGTGCCAGCTCTCTCACCAAAGGTCCCCTTCTCCCTTGCTGGCCCTCTACTTCACCAAACACAATGGCCTCCTCGTGAGGCTGGTTGTTCCCTGAGCTGTGATGTGATGTGGCCAAAGCAAGTGAGTCAAGTGACGCTCTAGTTTAATTCAAAAGGTTTTCAATGGCTGACAGTAGGAAGTCAATCACCAGGCCTTTCTTCCTATTGTCTTAGTCTGAAAACTGCCCCCCCCCCATGGATGATCCTGCTGGCATTTTAAATACCAGTGGCACCGTCTCCAACAACAAGGAAACTATCATAGTAGGACAGATGAGAGGATGGGGATAATTTTGTCCTAATTAGGTGCTTTCAAAGTGGTCATCAACCAGTTACTCACGTTGTGCACCATGGAAGGATATTATAAATATGTAATTTATCAATCAACTCAACTCATTGCCGAGGAGATGGAACTGACTCAGCCAACCCTCCAAGGAGTTTTTGGGAGGTAGTAAACAGCATGGGAATGGGAAGAGCTCGCCTATATTTCTCCCTCAGAGTCGATGATGGAGTCCAATAGCCAGAGGCTTGGCTTCTGGGTTACCTCCCTCTCAGGCTATGACATCAGAATCCCCTCCACTAACAAGAGCTAATTTGCCAACAGGCATTTAAAAAGAAAAAAAACTTTATCATTTCCTCTACCTTGAAGATAGATAAAAAAGAAGAAATAATTTCTTTGTGGATAAATGTATAGAGGGGCTTAGTCACAACAGAGCAGCCTAATTCTACCTCACCAGGACCAGCAGCCTTTAGTCTCCGTGTGTGAGCGTGAATTATTTATTTTTAAACTTAAGCAGATGTCTCTTCTAAGATCACAGTCTGGATCAGCTGACAATTTAGCGGTGTATCTTGCACTGCTGCCTCAAGCAGAATAAACACAGATACAGAACAAAGAATTACTTTTCCACTGATTAAAAGCAAAACAAAACAACACCACAAAAAACCTCACCACCATATACTTACTCCTCTGCAGGGCAAAAGGTCTATTTAAAACATGTGATGAAAGACTTGTTCATGGGGACAGTGCCTTTTTCTTAAGGGTATCAGAGATTTCAACCACAGAAAGCAGAGAGAGTATATAGCATTAACATAACTAGGTTTAGTGAAGGTTAATATTAGATAACTGGGCACATGTGAGCTTAGAATCTGCACTGTTTTGTCAAGAAAATGATAGAAAGTCACCTGTTCACCCCAAGCAAATAGAAAGGTTCCAAGACTGTCTCCAAAAGTGGCAGGAGTTTCTGAGATTGTTTTCATCGTCAACTTCTCTACTGATCTGTTTGTTGTACCTAAGTGAAACTCCCCCTGCCCCCACTAGAGAGACTAGCTTCATTTTTGTCATGAGCTGTGACACTAGGGTCAATAGAAGGAAGATATAAATTATTTCTCTTGTGTACCATCGAGTACATAGGGTTTTCAGAGGCCTGCTATTTCAGAAGTGGATGGCCAATCCTTCTTCCTAGTCTGTCTTAATCTGAATGCTTAGGAGTATCTGACAGACAGCAATTTGTGGAGCAATGAAAGATAAATCCCTCATTGTGGAGTTAACCATTAGTTACAGTGTAGTCCCTGCCCTTAGCCCAGTGCCTTGACCCACTTATTTCCCAGCTCTCCACCCTCCACCAGGATACCCCTTCACTTCTACCAAATGCCTTCAGAATTAATCTCCCATTGTCCAACCCATGACCTGACAGCTTGTATCTGAAGCTTTCTTCGCTCCTGTGACTCCAACAACGTCAACTGCTGACAATTTTTTTTTCTGTGTCGTGTCTCTTAAGTTAGTTGTACTGTCTCCGAAGGGAAGGTGATGTGTCCTGTAGAACTCTGGTATAGATTGTGTTTTTCTTCTTGGCCCTCGGGCCACAGGCCCTGGGGCCCAACCGTTTTGGGCTCCGCCTTGGGGCTTGGTACCTGGAGGCGAGTCAGAAGCTATTTCCGGGGTCTCCTCTGTGTTGCCTGGCCTCGACTTGTACCTCGACTTGTACCTGGGGCTTCGTCTGACATAATTTGGGCATGTTCCAAGGAGAGACAGGTCTTTAGAGAGGGACATCATGCTGGGTAGAGTAGAGGGCAGCACAGGAGGGGAAGACCCTATATGAGGTGGACTGATTCAGTGAATGGGGTAATTGGGATGGATGTGTCAGAGGCAATGCGATTGGCACAGGATAGAGCAGGGTTTAGGGCTGTTGTACATAGGGTCGCTATGAGTCGCAAATGACTAGACAACAACAACAACACCATCGAGTTGGAACCAACCCATAGCTGACCCTCCAGCGGGTTTTCAGAGGCAGTTAATCGCACAGGAGGAGACAGCCCGTCCTTTTCCTGTGGAGCAGCTGTTGGATTCCAACCACATGCCTTCGGGATTGCAGCACAGCCTTCTGCCACTAGGTCACCAGAGTTCCCTATTTATTTCTGTACTCTCTGTACTCCCAGGGCAAAGAAAACAAAGTCAATTTTCCAAATTATGATCAAATATAAGTGTGAAAGATAACTCTACTTATTTTTAATTATCTTAGATGGTGCTATCTAGAAATTATTACCAAGCAGGGTGGGCAGACTACTTGAGATCTATTGAGGAAGGTACATGTTTGATGTCAGGACAACTTTGGTTTGGGGACAATCCATGTCTGCTGTCTGTCCCTCTGTATGGGACACTCAGCTATTTTTCTACCAGACACTGGGTAGCAGAAGGAAGGGAAAGAAAACAACTAGAATACGCTTCCTTGTTGTTTGATGCCCCTGAGTCAGAACCAATCTACAGCTGAGCCTCCAGTGGGTTTTGAGAGACTATAAATCACAAGGAACACAGTTCAAATCCACTAGTTGCTCCCCAGGAGAACTGGGTAATGAGCAATCTCCTCTGTGCAGTTAACTGTCTCTGAAAACCTGATGGAGGGTAAGGTATGGGTCAGACAGTTCACAACAACAACAAATCCCACGTGGGGATCTCGCTCATCTCTCTCCCTCAGAGGAACAGGTAAATTCAAACATTTCAGTAGCCATAAAGGTAGGTTTGAGGAGTGGTATGGAAATTCGCTCTTTATATGACTAACTATGCCCTGCCTTGTGACGGCTCATGTTCTGGTCCTCTATTTCCTGCAACGTCTCACCTTCCGGGCTGGGGCCACTAAATCCAACAGTCGCCCCCGTATACCCAGGAGGGTCACTAACACTTACTGACCTGATTAGCTGTCCACTCCTAGAGATGTGACCAAGGTCTGCTCACCTACCTGGTAACTGGTGTCAGTCCAACTGGACAAATAAAGCTCTAATATTATAAATTCTCTAGGTCTGAGCTCTGCACAGTTGGTGTAGATCAAAATGACTGGAAAATTGCAAAATCTCCTTCTGGCTTTCAGCTATGCAATCACGGCTACATGATACCATTTCCCTCATTTCTAGAGTCACTGCTGGTTGTCACACATGCCTTTCCAAAGTACATACCACGCTGAGGGACAGAGCTGATAGGCAGGGACCTACTCTGTGTTGGGCGAAGGTCTAGGGACTGTGGCTGGTTCAATTAATCCTCACAGTAACTCCACATTAAGTGTTCTCACTACATCTATTCCACACTTAGTGACTATCTCATTATCAGATATCTCCCACTTACAACTAGAGTAAAAATGGACAATCTATTTTTCACATTAATGGCGTACATCTGGTTGCAATGAAAGCTGAGGTGTGAGGCTAGAGAAAGGCTGGCTACGATGGTTAGTTATGCGTCAGTCCGGCTGGGCTCTGCAGTGACGTACTGATGTAATTTTGCAGTGATGTAACAATGTCATCAGCCTCTATTTCATGGTCTGGAGTGGTCACCCACCATTTGTGCATAATGCTGGCTTTTGTATAACAACTTGGTCTCTGGAACCTGTCAGTAAGTGAGAAGTGGGTGTAAAGTGATTTCTTCTATAAAAAGTCCCAGCTCTAAAGATAAAATGTAGAATTATACCAATTTTCATTTTCTGAAGTCATTATCTTTAATGCTATTCTACTGCCTGCTAAGAATTTCCATTTCCATTCAGATATATGGATTCAGAATCTACTGTTTAGAAAGATCCCCAAGTGATTTTTATAGAACCCCAATTTAACTATGCCATAAAGTCACTACAAACAGAATTTAGTGACTACTGAACCACGCTCCAGGGAAAAAGACAGCATTAAGCTCTGGAAAACTCTGGGCACATTTTTATCAACCAGCCAATAAGGTGTCTATTTAAAGACACCTTATTTCATATCTATTGTTGATTCATTAATATTGAACTCAAGAGTACAATCACTCAAACCTGAAGGAGGCTGAGTGGACACAAGGCCCATAACGGCCTTCTAGTGCTCAGGATACCACACAGCCTTTCAGCACTAAACGGGCCACTTGAAGAGAGAAGTCACAACACACAATGTGAAAAATGTGGCAAACACAGCAGTAAGCCGACCATGATGAGCATGGTTTGTTTCTTTGTTCTGGGGTGGGAGAAGGGATAAAGAAAGGGGAAGGATCTGAGCAAAAAGACAGGGTAACGATGGGCAAGGTCCAATGGTGATAGATTTTCTGAAACACGATGCATGTAATGATTATGTGAAACAGTGTGAATGAGGAATAATGTGAAATGCAATGTATACCAAACTTTGTAAGTAAACCAATTAAAAAATAAATGATGAAGCATGTTTAAATCATGAGAACTTTAGAACAGGCAGGGTATGAACATAGGAGGGAATGTGACTGCTGGGGAATTCAAATTTTGATGTCTCTACACTACATCCATGAAGTGTCCTGACTACTGATTTTGAGGTTACAAATGTAAGTAGCTGAATATACACACTCTGTGAATCCATGAATGAGGACTGACTGTACTTGGGATACACAGCCTTGGTACTCTTTGGTCCTCGGGGTCTCCTATTCATATTCCAAAAGCCTTTGACCAAACTGACCCCAGCGCAGTGGGAGAGCACCCAGTCCTCGTTCCTGGGCACATTCAGCTCAGAAGGGCATGGCCGTCTCTCCTGGTGCCTTCTCGGAGACCTTGTAAGGGACACAGGCTGGCTTAGGGGTCTGGTGGCCCCTCCTTATTCTGGGCATCTTCACCACACAACACTCCCCAGATCCTCCAGCCACCCTGCTGGTGTCATTCACATGGATGGGATGCGCCTCCACTGCTGCCTGAGCCTCAGAGGCTGCATTTCACCCATGTCCACTCCTTCCAAGGTGAGAGCCAGAGTCCCGGCCACCCTGGCAGCCCTGGAGCCGCTGAGACAGGTAAACAGGGACCCTCTCTCATAGCAGCTCCTTTGAGAAAAGCCTTCAAGGAAGGCCAGTGCTGTTGGCCAACTGTAAACACACACGAAGCCTCACTCAAATGTCAACAAGAGTCCAGGAAACACCAGTGAGTGCAAAACGGAGACTCAAAACAGTCCAAACACAGCAGAAGGCGTTACGTGGCAGCCCCGAGACTCTGGGACGCTGTCCCCGGAGACCACATAAACACACAGGTCACCTCTATTTCCTTCTCTGAGAGGAGGCTGAAGGAAAACAGAATAAAAGCCACCAGTCTTGACAGGGCTCCACCGGGCTGAAGGAAGCTCGGGGTAGCTGGGAGATGCCAATGCTAATAACATGTCACCTTGGTAACTTCTGCCAGGGTTATAAAAAGGAACCGGAGACTTCCTCCCTTGGGGCTCTTCTGTTAATTCCTACTTAGACAAGTTCTGTCTTCCAGGTCTGTAGTAGGCATTATTTCTCCTTTTGAAGACAAAAAGGAACTTCTAAAATACCAATCGGCATGCCAAATGGCAAAGCGGTTTGTTTTCCATCTCACACTCTCTGATGAGCTTAGGATTCTGCCTGACAGGCCGGCATCTGGTACCAATTTGTGACAATATAAAATCAAAGCTGCACTCCCATGTAAATATTTTGTTCTTATTCCAGATTTCACCAGCCTTTTATTCCAGATTTCACCAGCCTGCCCGTATCGTATTCATTTCCTTTTATTTCACTCTCGACTTTATTTTCCTGGCTCGAAAAGAACTAAACTCATACGTAGCAAATACAGCACCTCTTAATAAGCCCAGCAGTGGAAATTCTCTCCAGCTTTGCAGGCAGAGCGACTCTAGATTGGACCACTGGATTGAAATGTAACATGCAGGTCTGTTCCAATCTGCTTGGCCTCAATCGCTCACCAGCGTTTGCAGCAAACGGAAGCAAGTGAAAAGTCAGCTTCAGTCACTCTACATACACACAGCAGCCTCTCTCGGGCACGCCCACCGCCAAACAGCCTAAGTAAATGACAGGAGCACAAAAGGCGGAGAAAGGATCTGGAAACACCACAGAATCTACAAAGAACCAGTTTGCCTCAGCAGGGTCACACACTTCAGAGAAAACTTGACACATGGCAAAAGCAAAGTTGGCCTCAAGTCCCTCTATATACACACAGCAGCCTCTCACCGACATGCCCACTGCCAAACAGCATTAAGTAAATGACATGAGCCCAAAGGGGCGGAGAGCACAAAGGGGCAAGGGCTTCAGAATTAAAGATCTCAGTTTCCATTGAGATTATGTGATTTGTTGTTGATTGCCATCGAGTCCAGCATGACCCTATGGACAAAAGGCCTGAAGTCCCTCTACAATCATCGACATTTATCAAAATTCATAGAGTTTTTGGAGGCATATTATATAGGAAATGGATGCCACTCCTGCTTCCAAACATGTCATAGTATGCATGTTATTGTTGTTATGTGCCATCGAGTGGCCTGCAATGCATATGACCCTCTATGTACAGCAGCTCTGAACCCTTTCCTGTCCAGAGCCAGTCTCACTGATTCTGACACACCAACCCCCATCGCTTCAATTATTGTCCATCTCATCCAAGGTCTTCATCTCCTGCGCTGGACAGTCCACCTTTCTGAGCATGATGTCCTTCTCCAAGGACTGATCTTGAAAAAAAAAATCAACTGTCTCAAGTTCAAAGTCCTCATTTACATGGTGATACCATTGCTGGTTGCCTTTGATTCTGCCTGGAGTGTGGAGACCTCCCCACACACACACTTGGCTAGTGAAGAAAGTGGTGACTGAACCTGCACCATCTTCTCGATCATTAATAAACACCTGGGAGATTCAGGAAGCTCTCTGAGGTCACCCAGGAAACAGCAGCCAGAGGTGTGAGCTGATCTCCATAAGGCCCCAGAGTTCACACGCTCAGCCTCCAGAGAAAGTCAGTGTGAGAAAGCCTTAGCTTCAATCACAAAGTACAAAATAACTGAGACACTGGAAATCGGCCCTTCATTCACTGCAGCAAACAAGCGGGCAGTTTCTTTAAGGAATCTGTGTTTCTTCTCCACGATCAAGGCAACTCGGACTTTAGAACCTGGTTGTTGTTGCTGTGCGCCATCGAGTTGGAACTGACTCATAACTGACCCTCTGGTGGGTTTTCAGAGGCAGCCCATAGAATGGAAAGAGAATGCCCATACTTTTCCGGAGGAGCAGACAGTGGGCTCAAACTGTATGCCTTCGGGATTGCAGGGCAACTTCTGACCCTCAGTAAGTCACAAACATGTACAAAACGAACTGGGAATTGTTTGAGAAACCTGACAATCTAGTTCAAACATTTTTTACCAAAAAGATACTATAGGGAGCTCTGGTGGCCTAGTGGCAAGAAGCTGCACTGCAATTCCAGAGGTACATGGTTCGAATCCACCAGATGCTCTACTGAAGAAGGAGGGGCAATCTCCTCCTGTACTAGTCAGATCTGATTTGACAGTACGCTCAAAAAAATAATAAAAATAAAAAATAAAAAAAGATACTGTATGCTACTATAAAAAAAAACCCACCCCAAAACCACAAAAGAAATTCAAACCCACTGCTGAACGGTTAGAATTGACCCACAGCCTGAGCTCCAGGGGTTCTTGAAGGTATGAACCACCTGTGAGAGGACTGGCCCTCTCCCTCCCTCAGCAGTGAGAGGATTCGAACATCCAGAGAGGTGTTCCCTATAGGTCAACAGCACAACTCCTCACAGCTACCTACTGTATGATACACTTAAAATTATTCAAATGGTGCCGGCTTCATCTATTATATAACAAAATTAAGAAAAGGAACTGTACGTCTTTAAAAAGACATTATTTGGGGAACTCAATCCCATAAGGATAAATACTGTATAAAACCATTACTGTAGAATGGGCATAAGGAAGGATCCAAGATTGGAGGGTGGAAGCAGAGGGATGAGGATGGGTGAGGAGAAGGGGTTAATCACTGGGTCGTATAATTTGATGGGGGTGTGTGTAAAGAAATGGGAAAGATCTGGTGAGGAAAAACAATGTATCTGAACTTAGTAAGCAAACCAATACAAAATAAAAATTTAAATAAATAAACAAACAAACAAACAAATAATTTGGGTAGAGGGAGGGGTGGGTAAAGAAAATGGGAAAGATACGATGTGAAAAACAGTGTATACGAACTTTGTATGTTAACCAGTATAAGATAAAAATTTTATTAAAAAAAAGATTGGAATCTGATGTGAGCTATATCGGAAATTGATAAATGTTCAATGTAGAAAGGAAAGTTTAGTATTTCAAGGCCAAATAATTTAGAAATGATCATCAAATTTGGGTTGATCACGAAGGATGAACATCATACTCGGGGAGAATAAAATGTGTTTGTTTTTACACATGCATATGTTTGACCAAAAAGTTAGTTCTCTCCCTCCTGACACACTGTCCTGAGTCAATCTGGGATAAAATCACACTCACCCACTCACTCACCGCTGCGAGCTGGATGACTCATCCATGGCTGACCCTCTGGTAGATTTTCACAGATTACCTACCTTTCATCTTTGGAGCAGATGGTGGATTTGAACTCTCTGCCTTGTGTCAGCAGTGCAACACCTTACCCACTAAGTCATCAGATCTCCCAAGATCTTTTTAAAAACCAAACCAAACCAAATGCAAGAAATAGAGTCGCCTTTAGTTCTACAGCTTTCCTTCCAGGTCGTGTTTTTACAGCAGGCACCAAGAGCCAGTCAAAGGCCTCTGGTTAATGCAAACAGTTACTATGCTGATCTGCTAATCCAAGAGTTGAAAGTTCAAGACCATGCGAGGGTAGCTTAGAAGCAAGGTCTGGCAATCCACTTCCACAACGTGAGTCACTGCAATCCCAGTGACACAGATGGTGGAATCATGTCAATCAACTACATGGCAAGGGATTACTGGCTACCATCGGTGCATATGCCACAAACCTTGGGGTCTCCCTTGATGTCTCTCCCCCTAGCCCTGTATTTAATCCATCCCAAATCCATTTCATGATGCCTAAATCCACTCTCATCTGCTCACGTCTCCCCACACCATTCCTCTCTAGTCCTAGATGTCACCATTCCATGCTTGGACCACTGCAGCAGTCTCCAGCCACGTGACTCCCACTGTGTCCCCTGGTCTGGCCTGTCCTGCTCACTACAGCCCCAGCAATCAGTGACACACCCAAGCTCACTGTGACTGCACCAGGCTGGCCAGCTGCCACCAAATCCTCTCCATGGCCCTTACTGACCTCCTTGTGCACACTGAGCGGCTTCTGGCTCCTCCGAGGACCCACACACCTTTCACAGATGTCGTTTCTCTGGCCCACACTCACCTCCTCAGCCTTCTGTAACCACTCCAGGCTTACTCGTCCTGCAGACCTTAGGGCAGCAGTCACACCAGGATGCCGCCTTCCCAAGCACCCAGACAAGTCTGTCATGCCTTTCTCCCAGGACCTCAGCCTTCCCCTTGTCGCACCCCCAGGTCACAGACTTCCCTCTGTCTTCCTCCACTTAGATGTGAGCTCGATGATGGCAGGGCCACCCAAGTCACCTACACATTGTACCATTTCTCTTTCCAAAACACAGCTTCACTCCATCAACGGCTCTCAACCAATCTCCAACCAATGTCCAGACCCCACTGCAGTGCAGGCCACACCCACCAAACACCTCCGAACCTCACACGTGCTCCTCAGCTCATTCAAATTCAGTCAGTGCACCATGCTCCCCATTTGAAGACACCTCAATGGCTGCCAGCTAAAATCACAACAGAGTGAGAACCCCTCAGCAGGTTCCACAAGGATTTTCATTATAGGGTCCCTCCATTCTCCAGCCTCAGGGTCCCCGCCCCTCACCACTGGCCATCTTTTCCTTCCATAAATGTTAAACGCTCCATCCCCAATGCCTGCCTCAAACCCTATCACTCCCTGGTTAATTCTGCTCTCTTCCTCAGAGAGCCCCTACCTGACCACCCTAACAGACGTTCCCAGACCCCAGTGATTCCCTCCAGCAGCACCTTCCAGAACCTCATCTGCTTCAGGGGTCTGCTGTCTCTGTTGCTTCTGTGGCCCATCGTCCCTCAGGAGGCAACGAGTCTACAGGAGGAAGGCTCAGCTCCCTTTCTCCTCATCCCTGAGCAGCTCTGCCAGCAGAAGGCTTTTAACAAGGCAGTTTGAAAATCTGACAAAGCTGCGATACAACGTGCTGGGCCTTTCAGACAGAAGGACATGGGTAATGTTTGGGGGGACAGATGAAGGAGCACATATGCCTGGGAGGAGAGGAGGCAGAATCAGGAGACGGATAATATTTAGGGGCACAGATGAGGGAGCACATATGCCTGGGAGGAGAGGAGGCAGAATCAGGAGACGGATAATTTTTGGGGGCACAGGAGGGGGCACACATACCCACAGGAGAGGAGGCCAGAATCGAGGATGGCAGTGTGAAAGGAGCGCATCAGGCTGGGTCTAAACAGAGGAGACCCCCTCATTCCTGGGGTGGATTCTATCTCTCAGGGACCCCATGTGTGTCAGAGCACAGCACCCTTAGGGTACAGCTGATGGAATCCTCTGTCCCCAGGTCAAGTTGGAGGAGGTCAGATGCTATAGCCTTCATACCGCTGCCATTATTGTGCCCCAGCCATTAACCCCTGTTGATCCCTACTTAAGGGAGCTCTGGTAGCTGTATGGTAAGGAGTTGCACTGCTAGCCCAAAGGCATGTGGTTCAAATCCACCAGCTGCTTCATGGGAGAGAGGTGAGCAATCTCCTCTGACACAATTCACAGCCTCTGAAGATCCACTGGAGGTATGAGTCGGTTGTGACTCAACAGGACATAAGAACAGCAAAGCCAGCATCCCCTGTTTAAACTCTTCACTCAATTCTGTCCTTTCCTACTGACCAGGCAGAAGACGACTAGTGCATATGGGTGGAGAAACTAGATCCTGGATGGACTGTGAGTCACCGTCACCAGACAAAGCAAGGTACTGCAAGAGGGCGAGGCTCAAAAGACTTGAGGGACTGACTGCAGGCAGTTCCTCATTCCAGGGGTGGCGAGCTCACCCTTGGCGGGGACAGGCACCACCACAGGCTGTCCTGTCAGCAGCCCTGGCGTTCAGGCCTCACCTCTGCCCATGACGACCTGAATTCTCGGCCTTGCCTGAGGAGTCAGGCGGGAAGGTGATCGTGTTCACACGAAGGTGAATGCTTTATGTGGGAAAGCACACCGGCCCCTTAATTAAATATTAGGCCTGTGGATCTGCCCAAGCTGTTTTCCTGAAGAGAGAATTCTGGAGCTGAAAAGGCTCAACAGAAAACAAAAGATTTCTCTAACCTTCTTGCTTCAGGCTTAAGCAGTCTCGGGCTTCCTAACTTCCTGCTATCCTCACAGACTCTCTTCTCCCTCTGAAAGGAAGCTCACCTCCTTGACTGAGGACTCTGGGTCCTTCACTTCCTGGAGCCCACATGAGGCCTCCCTCACCCCTACAGCCCATGGAAGTCACAGGGCATCCTCAGCAAAGCCTCTGCTCCCAGGCAGCCCCAAGGGGGATGGCAGCCCCAGGCCACTCCTCCAGCTGGGAGCCCCCTGCCTCAGTGGTCATTCTCCTTCCCTCTTAAGAGAGGTCACTCTGGGCTCCATTCACCTGCAAACAGCATAGATGCTGCCTGACACCCAGAAGCTTGGGGGTTGCTGCTGGTCTCATACCACCAAACACTTGGGAGACACTGATAAAGCCCCAATAGTGTTTAACCTGGGGTTCGGAGAATGTGGGGCCATGTGGCGAGGAGGCTCTAAACAGGTAGGGTAAAAGTGAGACCAAGTCACCTGAGTAGCACAGGACTCTATGTGTCAGTGACCCCTCGGCCCCAAAGTTTCCCTTAAAAAGCCCACCTGCTCGAGGAAAGGACACCCTGCTAGAATGGATTCTAAACCTGCAATGCACACACCACAGGAAGAGGGCTGGGGTGAGCCAAGGGGCGCCTTCTAGAATAGTCTCTGCATGTGTGTCCTGGGGTGGGGGAGGGTCATAGAGATTCTTTAGGTGGACATGCTTTTTTTAAAAAAAAACAAAACACTGAAACCCTTTCCTTCTTTTCTTTTATTATTTTTGTGTGTGTGTACCATCAAATCGGATCTGACTGGTACAGGAGGAGATTGTCAGGTGGACATCCTTAACCCCAAGGTGTTGCTGCCTTAATGGTACAGTGACAGATTTGTGCATTCATGCATCCTAGTTTCCCTGTCCTCACCCTTCATCTTGACAGTGGAAATGTCGCAGCAACTAACAGAGAAGCAATACTCCTCTCCTGTGAGCTCACTGTCACTTAGGAAAAAAACAAAGCAGGACATTCTCTGTCCAGCGTCGCAGAGCACTAGCTCACCCAGCAAAGAGCCTGCTCCTGACCATCTCTGCTGACCGTGTCAGGCTTCCTGATAGCACCGAAGGAATTGCGGACAGAAGCAACAGTGACCCTGGGCCATCCATGCCAAGGGACCCAACTCCTGCGAGGTGCTGGAAGCTGCATTCTTATTTTATCACTTGCAATTTCCCCCAAAAGCGGGGATTTGTTCCCCAAATCTACAGTGGAGGCACCTGGGGCTCAGAAGGGTTCATTGGCTTTATCTGCCCAAAAATTTGGCATCAAGAGGTGGAGCTGTCTGACTCCAGACGGTCTTTCTGCTCTTGAACCTGGAAGGCAGGAAAGGTGGAAGGGCAGCGGAGCAAACTCTCATGTGGCCCCAAACTCTCATGTGGAGGGAGTCATTGTTATTGAGAAAATTTTCCACAGTGAGATCCACAAACCAGGGCTCAGTGACCTGCACCAGAGGTTACCATGTGACAACCAGCAGCTCTACTGGACAAGAAGTTGGCCCAAACCTCAGCACAATATTCCTTTATACTAAAAGGCTGACCTTGACAGCTTCCAGCCTACAGGTTGACAATGGTTGTGGCTGTAACTTTTTTTTTTCTTTTGAAGTTACAAGTACACCAAGTGGAAGATCGGAATCAGGAGACGGATAATATTTAGGGGC
>NW_006400251.1:47548-59927 GCF_000299155.1 Elephantulus edwardii | reverse complement strand
TTGCAACATTTTTCAAAGCCTCTGTAAGGAAAAGAAGATACATTTTCCTTCTAATCTTAAAGGAAAAAAATTTTTTCAGTGCTTTTAACAATGGAATTCTTTGTTTTTCTTGAATGATACAGCTCTGGTAGAGACTGGGTTTGCTTGTTTTAAAGCATTCAGTGTACAATCAGTAAATGTTGGCGTCTTAGTTATCTATAATTGCGCTAGCAGAAACAACCTGAGTGGGAGGCTTGAACAAATGGAAATATATTCTCTCACATTTCGGGAAGTTGTTACTGTATTGTGCTGTCCAGTCCCCTGCGACTCATAGTGAACCCTATGTACACGAGCTCTGAAACCCATCCTGTCCTGAGCCAGTCTCACTGTTTCCGACACATCAACCCCCACTGCCCTAGTTACTGTATCAATCCATCTCATCCCGGGTCTTCCTCTCTTGCACTGTCCCTCCACCCTTCCAAGCGTGCTGTCCTTCTTCTAGGACAGGTCCTTTCTGGCCGCATGCCTAAAGTATGTGAGACGGGGCTTCCTAGTGTCCAAGGAGAAACCTGCTTTCACCCTCTCCAAGACAGACCTGTTTTCGGAATTCAGGGCACCAACTCCGTGGGGAAGGCCACAGTCAGTTCTCGGGAAGGTCTTCCTCCTTTCAACATCTATGGGCCTGTGCTCCTTAGCCATCTACTCGTGTCTGTCATCAATCGTCCTCCAGGTCCAGGGACCTCGGGTGCAAAGTACACACTCTGCTCCCAGCTCTTCTTTCTTGATAGTGGTCAGGTCTCTTCTCTGCTGGCTTCTCTCTACTATTATCTCCTAAGAGAGAAGGTGAAGCCAAGCCACACTCCATTGAACTTTCCCTCTGATCAGATCAGGGCTGAGACTTAATAAGTAAGGGGAGTGCATTCCAACCCAACCCCTTTTTATTAACACAACCAATACAGCCTAGGCCACATTAATATTAATATACATTCCCGCCTTGTTAACACGGACAAGTCTGAGCTTACAACATATTACAAATGGATCGCACCATGGAAGAGAATTGTATCATAGCATAACCGAACTGCCAAACCACTGAGATTCAAGCCTAGCCAGGTTAACCTAAATTGTGGGTTTTCCTCAAGGCCCTCACGTAAAAAACAACTCATAGTTGAAACTCCAGCAGGTTTTCAGAGGCTGTAATTACATGGGAGGAGACTGCCCGGGTGCAGCTGGTGGATTTAAACCACTTACCTTTGGGTTAACGGCACAAACTCCTTACCACTAGGCCACCAGAACAGTCTACATGTATTGTAGGGGACACAATTCAACTCATCAAAGTGGTTTTCAAAATTCCAGCTCTGCCACATACATAGCACATGACTTTGGAGGAGTCAATTCATGAGTCCAAATGTTTGATCTACAAAAGAGCTACCACACTGCTTTCTTAAAATGCCTTAATAAAATTCCACAGAAACAAATAGAAAACTCAAATTCTCTGCCACCAAGTCAGAACCAACTCAGAGCTGACTCTCCACTGGGTTTCAAGACTGTACGTCACACAAGAGAAGATTCCCCATCTTTCTCTCGCAAATAATGGCATATTTTCCCAGTCCCACCTCGCAAACAAATAATGGCATATTTTCCCAGTCCCTGGGTGGTACAAAGAGCTTCTGCACTCAGATGCTACCTGAAAGGTTTGAGGTTCAAATTCACCAAACTAACCACTGAAAACCTTCCAGCCTGAAAAACCTTCAAGCACATGGCTTTCCTCTGCTACACCTGGAATCATCAGGAGTTGGAAAAGATAACAATCAGTACGCTATTACCCGTGTTAGTTTCCTGAAGGGTAAGTGGAATTCTCCAATCATTCACGCCATTTGAAATCTTATCATCTTCACCATTCACCCTCCAAAAGCAAAGTGCATTTAACTCACTAGCCCATGACACTTCTGGAACTATCCATCAGCATCAAATCAACCACATGCTCGCCTCATTTTTATGCTTAAGCCAAAAGTGCTGTAAACTTTTATTTTCTACTTCCACTCATAATTTCTCCCTTTCTCCTTTCCCTGAGACTTTGCAAATGTAGACATTTCACTTTCTAAATAACTGGATCAATGAGAAAACGTGCTTAGTAACAAAAATCAATGTGCCATGCATACGGTCATCTTTCAAGTTCTCAAATACTTCATTAGTGTCTTGATAAATAGATTGTCATCTATTTATCACGGAACTTAATTTAGACTTAAGTACCTTATGACCTTTAAACCAGCCAAGTAGGAGCCCTTTCTCTCTCTCTCTCTCTCTCTCTCTCTCTCTCACACACACACACACACACACACACACACATCATTATAATACACTAAGTTCTAAACTGCCAGCATTTATATATTCTGCTTTATAAGCTTTTTTCTTTGTGAGTAAATGTGCAGTAATAAACCTCAAACCGCCTTAATGATAAGCTGGTGTGCAATTATCCACACTGCTAACACAAAGAATGGGGGGAAACTAGGAAGCCCTGATTGATTTTATGTTCTTGGAGGCTTTTAAAAACCAAATAAATATAAAAATACAAGCTTACACAAGTAGTAAAAGAGTACAAGCTAACGGTTTTAGGACTCCTGCATATAATATAAGCAGTCTGTTAACCCAGAGCGTCTGAGGAAAAAGTTTGTTTTTTAAGTGGCATACAGCCCGAGGTATGGAGGAGTCAGGTATTTCTTGAGGTGGAAGCTGGGGGGTAGGGGCCAGTAACTAACCCCCAGGGGAATTTACATCACTAAGGTAAGCAGAAGATTCTTGCAAAAACTTTGGGTTTTCAAAACTTTCCTGACGGTAACTTTCCACACAATCTTCAAGGGGTGAATGGAACAGAGAGGTCTGTGGCATAGACTGTGGCGTGCTCATATACCAGCTTTCTGGAAAAAAAGAAAGAAAAGGCCTGGACTTGCAGCTCTGGCTGATTTCCATGGTGTAAACCCCATGACCACCAATGCCGGATCAGGAAGCCAACCAGCTCAGATGTCTGATTTAACAGCGGCTCTTTCTAGCCCATAAGGAATCTGCCATTGAACATGAAACCCAGCCCAGAACCTAGAGAAGCCAGGGTCCCAATTCTATCTCGTGCTTCCACCAAGTTAGACCTTCAGCAAGTTTCTTAACCTCTCCAAGCCTCAGTTTCCTCAATTCTGAACTCAATATATATTTCCTGCTTTAAGGATAGCTATGCAAATTTAACAAAATTATGTTCATAAAGTATAGGTACTCAGAACTCCACACACATCACTTTCCCTCCTCAAGGGTGGGCATGAGCTGGGCGACCTATAAAACCTGCCACAAGTTACCTGTGACAGGGACATAAACATTCAAGTCCAAGGTTATCTAGTTGCAATGGTGACAATAATTCAGGAAGGAGGTGGAGAGGAAAGGTCACAAGAATTAAGGTTACAGTGATAGCTGGGCGCCAGGCCAAGGGACACCTGGCATAAAATACAAGAAATTTTAGACTGACAGGGTCAGATGTAGAGTTTTCAAAGGTCCCTCAGGGGGAAGGGGCCAGCAAGGGACCAGAAGGAGACTCGCGTATATCTCCTGGATACAGAGCCACTGGGCTTTTCCTGCAGAGATTCACAGAGTAAACAGGCTTTGTGACCATGTGCTCTCTGTTAAGATGACTCAACTCTGCCAGAAGATAGGCCAAGAGACCTATAAATGAGTGGAAGGAACTGTGTCCCAATAAAGTTTTATTTACAAATAAAGCCAATGGGCCAGATGTGGTCCCAGGGCCATGATCTGCCACCTCCTGGACTAGGGGGAAGGGTGATGATGAGAAATTGCAGAGATGGCCCCGAGAAACTGTCTACCGAGGACGCAGGTCCAGGAAGCAGAATCATTATTCTCATTTTAAGGGACAAGAACTGTTACAAAGCGAGGGGCAGAACCATGGTTACAAATCCAATTTGGGTGATACCAGACTTATGATCTATTTGTTAACATCACCAGGCACAAGAAGTACCAGATGAGAAAGAGAGGCAATAAAGTTTACAGGCATTTCAAGGTGGATGAGAGGAGGTCAGCACAGCGGGTACTGGGCAGGGCTTAATGACACCACCACAGATTCCTTGCTGGCCCCGACTGTGCCCTGGCTCCGCACATACACACCTCCTCCCTGGATGACAGAAAGGTGGACGCCAAAGTAGGAAAGTAACAAGAGTTAAAATGACTTTAGAGTCAGAGCTGACCCATAGCTGACCCTCTGGTGGGTTTTCAGAGGCAGTTAATCACACGGGAGATGGCCAGTCCTTCTCCCATGGAGTAGCTGGGGGCTTTGAACTGTGTGCCTTTGGGGTTGCAATAGAAATGTGCAAACTCAGCTCTTACTTCTGAGCTAAGTGACTGGGTAGCTTAATCCTCTGGGGATGGCAACAGCAATACCTGTCTAAGGTTGCTCTTGGCTGCCAGTGAGCCAGCCCACAGGAATTGTACTGGTTGAATTTCACAAGTGGTTTGCCAGCCCTTTTTCATCCTCGTCTGGAAGCTCCGCTGACATCAGTTCAGTATCACAGCAGCGCACAAACCTCCAGTGACAGGTGGTGACAGAGCATGAGGTGTACGGAGTGGAAACTGAGCTAGGTGTCCACACGGAAGGTGAAAAACCTGCCAATGATCCACCACTGCCCACTCCTCATCTCTAAGTTATTACAAACATGAACTCCCTTGAAGTCCCTGAAAGAGCACATGGTAACATAAGTGTCTCTTAAGTAAAAATGACTGTGAGTGGCATTGCACCAGGCCCCACAGCAGGTGAGATGAAGTGTGCCTGCCCCACCACAGCACGCTCACCATGCAGTAACACACTACCTCGGCCACACATCTCTCAATACACTTTATGTCTGTAGCTTCTGTGTCCAGCATAGTTGTGGCTCCTACCTCATATTTATTAGATTCAGTGTTTGCTGAATGAATAAATGACAAAAAGGAATTAAGTCCCAACACTTGAACTTCCTCTACTACATCCCTGACACATTACAAAGCCCCTGTGGTCAGGCCATCCACTGTGACTGGATTCTTGCCCTTCTGTGCTGATTAGGGATTGAAACTAGAACTGCTGGTAGTTAAGGTCTTTTAGAGGCAGGAACAGTGGAACAGGAGGGCTGACTTCTCCTGAGGGCTCTGGGCTCAGGTGGCTTCTAGAGTCATCGGCACAGGTGTGACACCCTTACTGCCAAAGTGGGCACTGCGAGGTGATGTTCAAGTTCTCTCATAGACTGAGGGAACCTCTCATTCCTCCATTCACATTCTGTCAAACTCGAGTCACACAGAACAAGCTTAACCCACCCCCACATTTGCCTCTCAAGAGTGATACCATGCAGCCTCTCCACCTAAATGTGCCCCAGCCTCCTCAGAAGATGCCCAGGGAACTACACCTGGGAGAGGTGACAGCACTCACCTGCCCTAACCTTTCCATTCCATGAGGCCAGAGGGATAAGGTGACCCATTCAGGCTGCTGGCCATGGAAAGGGCGGGCTTAGCGGATAGATTCCCAAGTACCCAGCAGGCATCCCCTCATCACGTCACATCACCTGGGCTCCCCCTACTGTTCTTTCCCATTCTACACTCCTGCCTGGGGACCCTCCCACCAGATAACCTGCCTTCTGCTGAGGGGAAAGGGCTCCTGGGGACACAGCTCAGGGTCATGTGCTGGTTTCCCCATCCATTCTGGAGAGCTGCCCTCACTGGGCATTTGCCAACAACGAGAAGGCTTCCGCCCCACCTCCCCTTCTGACCTCGCTTCCCACAGGACAAGCTGTGTGACTGAGGAGGAGGGTGATGGGAGAACCCGGGGCAAAGGCCTCTGGCCCAGTCCCTGGGCAAGGCAGGACCTCAGCCTTACCAGGGCCTCCGACTGTGAAAACGCTCAAACAAATAACTTATATTTACTTTCTGCTGAGGAGACCAAAGTCCTCCAAGACTTCAAATCCAGAAGGGTCAGGAGGTTACAGTCAGAGCACAAGATTGGAGTTGTCTGATACCGTGGTATCAGCAAGCAAGGTGGTGACAGAGCTGGGCAAGGACCCCAGTCTCCACGCTCTCACTATGGTGGGCGCCTCCTCATTTACCTACAGCTTTGTTTTTAGGAAAGGATGTTAGGAAAGGTCACAGAATAAGCCAATTTCTACCCAGTGGGCGATCTGGAGGGAGGATGTTTGTGCTTTGGCACTGACATGGTTTACAGGCTGAGCAACCATGAGCAGGCTGATTACCTCCTCTGAGCCCTATTTTCCTCTATTTTAAAATAGGAACCATAATAACCTCAAACTGAACCAAACCCATTGCTGCGAGTCAGCTGCATTCACAATGCCCCTCCTTTGTGTCTCCAGGGCTGTAAATCTTTATGGGGAGGACTACCTACCACTCTCCCTCAGAGCAACTGGCAGATTCAAACAGCCCACCTTTAGGTTAACAGCTCAACTCGTCCTACAGGGAGGCCACCAAAAATACCTTCACATCTCTGAAATGAGAAGCTTCCTCTTCATGAGATTCCAAGTGACCCCATGCACCTCTGAATTTTAAGTCCTGACTCAAAGCATAAGGTCCCCTTATGGCTAACTGAAAAGTTGGTGGTTTTAACTCATAATGCCTAACCATATATTCCTTTTAAATAGTTCTTTCCTTCATTTGTTTCAATACAGGGTTCATTATCTAGCCCTTCTTATTCTCCTCCCAACCCCCACCCTTCTCATTTTTGCTTTATAACAGTGATATTATGCAATATTTGTCCTTTTGTGACCCAGATATTTCACTTAGTATAATATCATCCAGGCTCACTCATGTTGACTAAAATTTTACGAGTTCACTGTTTCTCAGTGCTGCATAGTATTCCACATTGTGAATATACTACAGTTTTTCTAGCCATTCATTCGTTGATGGGCACTTGGGTTGCTTCTATCTCTTTGCTATTGTGAATAATGCAGTAATTAATAAATGTGGGCATGTAACAAGCATTTATCAGCCGCCCAGCACACAGTCAGCCCCCAGTATATGCAAACCAAGTTGTTGCTGTTACTCCATTACAAGGGTCCAAGAGACAGGTCAGCCTCTCAGAGGACACGCTCAAAAACACCAAGCTGCTTTCTCAGGGCATATAACTGTCAGTGCAGGCACTGGGATCTGAACCCCTAGCTCAGACTTCCGATTTCAGGGTCTGTATTCACACACTTTCTTCTTTTTAAGGTCTAAGTACTCAGCATATAACACGAAGTCAGGTGCTTGCATGCTATTTTATAATATTGTGTACCAACAACAGAGTCGGAACCAACGTATAGCTGACCCTCCAGTGGATTTTCAGAGGCAGTTAATCGCACGGGAGGAGACTGCCTGTCCTTCTCCCGTGGAGCAGCTGGTGACCTCGAATGACATGCCTTTGGGACTGTAGTGCAGCTTCTTGCCACTAAGCCACCAGAGCCTCCCTACAGCGGTGGAAAAAAAAATTAGGGGAGTGGGGAGATTCCACAGGCCCACCCCTCCCTCGTGATGACTCTTGTCAGGTTTGAGAACTCCCCACAGCTGAACCAGACTGTAGGCTTCCTGGTCACTGCCAGCCACTCACCAGCTCTAGGAAGTGGAGTGACTCAAGGCTGTTGCCAACTGCTGCCTCAGATGAAGCTTTCCGGAGCAAAAAAGCAGCAGTCTTAAAACACACCTTATAAATTCACACTCCCTTTCACCTATTAACACCTCTTCCTGAAGCAGCCTTGCCTCTACTCAGAGAGACACAGCAGGCCTCAAGCCAGGAGGCATTTTTTGGCTTCCCATTTCAACACCTCGCCTCTCTCTGGTTGGAGAACAAACCCTGGTGACTTCCAGCATGGAGCCACAGTCCCGAGAATCCCTAGACATTCTTCACAGGAAAATGGTGAGGGGTAGGAGGCCCCGGGCACTGCAGACAGTTAACACACTCAGCTGTGAGCCAAAAGGTTTGGGTTCACCAGAAAAAAAGGACTGAAGCCCTACCTTGAAAAAGCCAATTGCTGAAAACTCTATGTAGCATAGTTGTACTCTGATACACACGGAGAGGTCAAATGAGGTATACAGCAAGTGCACAGACATGGCATGACCATTCTGTTGATCTCTTATTCTACTTTGTGCCATGCCTGGTTGCAGAGATGTTCTTCCCTGTGGTCTTACAACATCTAAAGTTCATGGGACATCTAAGATTGGTGTTATGAGTGTCAAGATGACCGTGACCAAAAAGAAAAGGTTTCAAGGGTGCAGACTCAGAAACAGTGATTTTATATGTTCCCAAAAGAAACTGAAAGCCGTTGCTAAAGAGTCCTTTCTGATTGTGTTAATGCCATGTGTCACACGGTAGAAGTTTCCCACACGGTCTTGGCTGTCATTTGGGTAGACGTAGATTCACCAGACTTTTCTTCCTAGGTGCCCTTGGGTGGGTACAAACCACACAGTTTTGGATTATTCTAAAACTTATTTCTGTCAAATCAGAATCAACTCATAGCTGACCTCCAGTGACTGCAAATCTGATCTTCAAAGGCTGTAAATCACACAGAAGAAGACAGCCTTTCTCCCTCTCAGCTGCTGGTGGATTCAAACCTTTGGGTTGGCAGTACAACTCCTTACCCATCAGGCCAACAGAGCTCGTTGAGATATAAGTTCATTTAAAAAGCAGTGGTACTGTGTACCATCCGGTTGGAACCGACCCATTGCTGACTCTCCAGGGGATTTCTATAGGCAGTAAACCATACAGGAGTTGACTGCTCATCTTTCTCTTCAGAAGCAGCTGGTGGGCTGGAATTGATTTACAGTGGGTAGGATCTAGTTAGACTGCATAATGCCATTAACATTGTAGAGGGGGGCTGCCCAAGACCCTACATTTCTAAGGGGCTCCTGGTAAAGCTGATGGTCCAGAGACCATACTTTTGAGTAGCAAGGCTCAATGGACATGAATGCCAGGAAGGGAACCCTGATGGTGGGTGGTTAAGATATCCTGCTGCTGGTTTGCAGGTCAAACTCACCAATCTCTCCGTAAAAAAAGAAAGACGTGGGGTATGTGTCCCTAAAGAGTTACAGGCTTGGAAACCCTTTGAGGCCAAGATGACACAACCCTGCTTGCTGAAACTGAGGAGGACCTGAAGCACCTGCTGCAGAGGGTCAAGGACTGCAGCCTCCAATATGGATTGAGGCTCAATGTCAAAAAGACAAAGAGTCACCCCTGGGCCAATTTGAAGTATCAGAATGGATGGTGAAGAGATTGAGATTGTTCACAGCTTTAGTTTGCTTGGCTCCACAGTCAACACTCTTGGCACCAGTAGCCAGGAAATTAAAAGGCGCATTGCCATGGAAAAGTCTGCTGTTAGGGACCTCTCCACAGTACTGAAGAGCAATGGTGTCCCTCTGGAGACTAAGGTGCATCCGATACAGGCCATGGTCTTTGCAATCACTTGTTATGCATCAGAGAGTTGGACAATGACCAAGGAGGACAGAAGGAGAATTGATGCCTTTGAGCTGTGGTGCTGGAGAAGAGTATTGAGAGTACTATGGACTGCTAGAAAAACAGATTCATCCTGGAAAGGGTTAAATCGGGTGGCTCTTTGGAGGCAAGCACTCTGAGGCTCCATCTAACATACTTTGGACATACTGTAAGAAGAGACCGGTCCTTGGAGAAGGACATCATGTTGCGGAGGGTGGAGGAACAGCGTAGGAGGGGAAGGCCCTCTGTGAGGTGGACTGATTCGGTGACTGGGGTAATGAGTGTCAGAGACAGTGCGATTGGCACAAGACAGAGCAGAGTTTAGGGCTGTTGTACATAGGGTCGCTATGAGTCGCAAGCGACTCGACGGCACATAACAACAAGAACATAGGATCCTTATGAGTTGGAATCAATTCATCATCAGTAGAGTAAGTTGTTGGCTGGATACCACAGAAGTATATTTTGACTTGAAAACAACCTAGGAGCATAGACTTCAAGAAATCACAGGACTAGGCTTTCTTGAAGACAAACACACCAAGAAGGCTAACTATACTCCTAAAACTGGCTGGGGCCTGGTTCAAACGAGTTTGCACTCCAAATAACACTCAAGCGTGGTGAGAATATTCTTTACAGGTCATAAAAGCAGCATCCTTCAGACAAAATTAGTAACGGAGGCTGAATTCAGGGCCCAAAGCATCCACAGATATTTCATCGCCTCCACAAATCTGAAATCAGCCTTCCCCACATTCTCCAAGCCTTTCTTAAATTCCTGTTTTGTTTCTCTATATTAAATTTGATGCTGTTTCTCTTGAATACTGAAATCACAATAACAACAACAAAAACTTATTCATTTGCCAGAAACCGATTATTCTCAAGATTAACGTGACTGTCATGTAACAAAGTTGTACTGACGTATCTAAATGATGCCGGGGGGCGGGGGGAAGGGATCAATAAAAATCTGAGAGGTCCACATCATAGGGCCAGAGATTACCTTCTGTATATTCTTTGGATCAGAAGCACTAACAGACAAATCCTCACTATTCCCTGCGTTGAGTTTCTTAAAGTCAGCAGTGTGCAGTAATCTGATTTCCAGCTGCTTTTACCCAGGAGAACACATCTGTCCTTCACCAGACACAGACCAGGCTTCCACACTGGCTTAGGATAACATGTATGTTTACTAGAATTCCATTGTGACACTCTTGACTAACTGGGCTTGAGCTCAAACTTTGAGTCATCACCAGCCAGGCCTTGATGTCAAGTGTAACAGTGAGATACCCAAAAACTGCTGAGGGTGCGCCACCTGCCCAGATAGGAAGGGATTCCCTCTAGTCCACACCCCCACCGATGGGGACACCCGAGCTCTCTGCCAGAAGAGGCTGTCACCTGTGCCCAACGGGGATAACTCAACCACACAGTCTGCTCTGTGCCCCACCTGTGGGCCAGGTGCACTCAGTCTGCGATGTTTCACACCACGATTTCACCCAGATGGGAAGAAATCGGAGCAAGAGCAGATTTGGCAAGAGCCTGGCTTGCTCTCCATTCTCCCCTTGGGAGAGAAATTTCAAGGGTTCTGTGAGTCCACTTTCTTACTTGGGCAGGAGAAAGACTGAGCTTAGAGAGGTTGGGTCAGAAAATGTTCCTTTCCATCTGATGCCTGCAGAAATCTGACAAGATCTCACCCCAGGATGGGAAACTGAGGCCCCAAGAGGTTAAAATAACTGAGCCCAAGCCGAGTCTATTCTGTAACCAAACCTCTCAGAGGCCTTACTGACAAGAGCTGACACTCCCACTGCCTCCTCTGACTGGGTCTCCTGCCACTGCGCTCCCCAGTCCTAACCTGGAGATTGTGCGTTAACATATGGTGACAATTCTGGGCATTTCAACAACATTTCATTACTAAAGTCTAGGTCCTTCTCCCAGCAACAATCACGAACCCAACATTTCACTATTTTGCTAATGTCCTAATGACCTGCAGGGAACTTCAACCAGCAAGTACAAAGTTTTAACTAACTCTACAAGATTTCTCTTGGAGTACAGAATCCTCAAGGCCTATTTCCTCCCTGTCCTCCCCTTTGTTCTTAGGAATGTAAGAAAGTAAAAAGAAATGCTCTACTGGTTCTGTGCCCCAGGAAGACTTTAGGGCAGGTGGGAACTTCTCAGAGGGAATCCAACTCGCTCTTGCTCCACATGCGCAAAGGTGGGTGCCGGCGGGAGGCGGAAGGGTCTCCTCAGGTCAACTGCGCCCACACCTGAACCATACCAGTGTCACAGGAGCTTGGACTGGATTTCGCAGGCTCTGTCCTAAATTTCAGGAGATTCCTCTTCTCCTCCTTGGGCTGGAAGGTTTTGGTGTCACTTCTTTATGGGCTCTTGCACTTCCAGCGCTCGTCCCCCACCACTGGAGTGCGTCGCCCCTGTTCTGTGAGCACCTGGGCTTGACACACACGTGTGACCTCACACTCCCTGTGGACGCCCCCTCTTTCACGCGCGCTTGGCCAGATACCAAGGGATCCAGTAGCATGCGGGTAATGGGGACCTAAGTCCCGCAGCCTGAGGAGACGGCGGGAGGCTGGGTGCGCGCGGCTGTCCTGGGGACTCACCTTGGTCTCTGCAGCTGCTCCCAGGCGCCGGTGCTGCCCGCCTGGCCCGGCTGCTCCAGGGCGTAGTAATTCTGCGAGGTCGGCCGGGAGAAGGCGATGGGCAGGATTCCCTGAGTGAACGAGTTGAGGCGGCCCCGGCTGCCGCTCCCAGTCCCGGGGGTCCCGGAGCTCAAGAAGGCGGCCGCTGGCACCTGCACGCTCGTAAAGGCATCATCCTCCTCCAACTCCTCCTGCTCCGCGCCCCTGGGGCCGTCCGGCGGCGGCTCACTGGACGCCCGGCCCGCGCCCAGCGGGCTGGCGAAGCCCCGGGCGGCCG
>NW_006400251.1:41623-46928 GCF_000299155.1 Elephantulus edwardii | reverse complement strand
GCCATGCTCGCCCTTCGCGCGCTCGGGCTGGGGCGCAGCCTGCAGGCCACGCGCGCGCCGCCGGGGCTGGGGGTCGTGGGCCGCTGGGTCACTCCGGGCCTCGCCTCCGGCCGCTCTCCGGCCGCCAGCTGGGTGGCCGTATTTGTAGGTGCGCGCGCCCTGAGCTCGCGCTCTGGAGCGCTCGGTGCCACACACGGTGTCACGTGCGGGGAGTGAAACCTGGGAGGAAAACAAAGCCGCAGGCGGCGGCCACGGAAGGAGGCGGCTGGAGGCCAAGGGCCCAGCGGAGGAGGAAGGGAAGGCTGGGCGGGGTTCGGCGGGGCAGTCTGTTCCCCAAAAGGTTTGTGGGTCCGGGGGAAGCGCGGGAGCCGAGCGCCTTTTCCTGGCGCGCTTGAATCAGGAATGTGAGGGTGTGAACAGAACCCCGGGAGTCAGGAATGAAGGGTGTGCCCAGGATAGTTAGGCGTTTTGGGGCAATTTCTTTTTGGGAATCCTAGAGATTTGACCTGTGAGCCAGGTAACTAGACCCTTAGAAATGCAGGTAGATGCGTTAGTTCACAGGCACTTCATGGGCGGACCCACCACAAACGTGTCTGAACCTTTGAGATCCGTATCTCACTCATTCTTAGGTAGAGGATGCATCCAGAGACTAAGATCTGTAGGCATGAAATCCCAGACACGTGAGCCGTGTGGCCAGACAAATTTACATCGATGTGCGGTCACGTTTTCAGGTCTCCACCAAAAGGCGACATACATTTTAATTTGGCGCTTAAACTTAAGTGATTCATTTTCTGTGAGCACCAAATTGGGTTAAAATGATCTTAGACCTTTCCCCCCGTCGCTTTATGTTTGGGAGTTTACGATATGATCCTTTTCCCCTCACTACAAACTTGGGCCATCAGATTCTGTTACTTTCTTGCGTTAATGTCATAAACATTGCTAGCGTCCCCATGAAAACTGTAGATTCCCAAGCAAGGGCATGATTCCTCTCCTAGAACTGTGATTAGATTAGGAAGGGGTCAAAGAGTCTTCTACCTACCCCCAGCCCCATTCATAAAGATCTTGGGAAGACACTGGGGATGTTACCTGCCTGCATCTCAATTGCAGCCAAGATTAATTGTCACACCGCATTACGCTTCTTGACACCTATGAAACCTCATACACTTCTCTCAGGCAGAAGCAATGTGTTTAAGACCAAGGACTTAATTTAATTAAAGGCTTAATTTTAGCTTTGGATGTAATGAGTAACTACATGGAAATTCCACTCCCTTTCAAGTTCAGGAAAGTAAATTGAGTAGTGGAGAGCACTTATACCTGTGCTGAGATGTGCCTGCCAACTCCCAGGGTGAGCGATGGGTGGATGTCAGGTTACACTTGGCCAGGACAAAAGAGACCCATGGCTACTTTAATGAATACGTGGTGTTCCTACTTTGTTTTATGCCATTTTTAAGCCTTTGGAATGAATAGAGCCTGTTGTCTATTTACCTCAGCCTTACTGTGGTTAAGCCCTTGGTGGGTAACTGGAAAGTAGTGGATTCCAACTCACCAGACAAAAAGTTGCGGTAGTCAGAGTCCTTAAAAATGACTGCCTTGGAAATCTTATTTTTGTACCTTATAGGATCACTGTGTCAGAATCCACGCCTTAACAAAAGATTTGGTTCTAGTTTACAGTTGTTGTTGTGTGTGCCTCCATAGCTGGTCCTCCAAGAGGTTTTCAAGGGCAATAATTTACCAAAGAGGAGGTTGTCCGTCCTTCTCCCACAGAGCAGGTGGTAGATACCAGCCCTATGCCTTTGGAATACAGTGAAGCTTCAGATCAATGAAATGAAACCAAATTCAGACTCATTGCCATCAAGTTGGAAAAGACTCAAAGCTGACTTTCCATGGGTTTTTGAGGCTATAAATCCTTGGGAGATGAGTGCCCATTTTTTTTTCCTCCAGAACCAGTTTGTGAATTTGAACCACGAGAGAAGTGTGCTCTTTGGCTTAACAGCACAATTCCCTATGGACTAGGCCTCCCATGCTCCATGAAATGAAGTCAGGATTTTAATGATTTGGCTTAGCTAACTACCTGGAAATTCCAATCTGCTTTATTAGAATTAACTTCATTTCCATGATCCCTGGCCCAGAAAGGTGGTGCTGGAAGGCAGTGCTAAATTAAAGAATGTAAGATGCTGCTCATTTATAAGGGGGAGGAAAAGGGATTTTATTTTCCTGTTACAAAAGTGGTAAATGTTAACTGGAGAACATTTAGAGAAGATAAGCAAGGAGAAGACAGTTAACATGACCAAACATCTCAACTCTAGAAATGTTTCTGTCCCATGAGTCTTTAAATAAGTGCAGACGTGCTGTTTTGTGTCTTACGATTTTTGTTTTTTATGTTGTGGTCAGGGGAGCTCTGGTAGCCTAGTAGGTGAGGAGATGCACTGCCAGCCTAAGGTAAGTGGTTCAGATTCTCCGGCTGCTCCAAGGAGGAGTCATGTACAGCCACTGAAAGCTGCGGGGTCAGCTATGAGTCAGTTCCAACTCGAAGACAATGAACAGCCAACCTGAGGTGATCACCTTTCCATTTAGGATAGTCTTTGATGGTATCATTTTAACCACTGTATAATATTCAATTAGGAGATGCTATAATTTATCAAGGGGTCTCTGGTGGTTTGGTGATAAGGAGCTGTGCTGACCTTCCAAAGGTACACAGTTCAGATCCACAGAAAGATGGGCAGTCTCTTCCTGTGCTATGAAACTGCCTCTGAAAACCTGCTGGAGGGTCGGTAGGCTATTCGATGGTATACACAATAAATAATTTATTAATTTATGACTTTTTATAAATTTAGCTACTTTTCAATATTATTTTCTAAAGGCTAAGTGAACAGTGTATCATATTTTTAAGGCTTTTCATTTAACATCTAAATGGGCTTGTTCCCATTTACTTGTCTACAAAGCACTTCCTCACTTGGCTGGCCACACTTTCTTTTCTATCAGCATTAATTTCTTTGCCATCTGATGTAACTCTTTGCCTATTTTAAATCCTCAAAGTATACAAACTGATTTTTAATGTTTAATAAAGCATGAAACAAGAACTAAGATTTCTTTACCTTCCATGTTGCTTCTGTAATCCCTTTGTGGGAATGATGTTTTGTGGTGGTGGTGGTGGTGTGTCAGTGAATCAAATCAACTCATAGCTGACCCTCCAGCAGATTTTCAGAGACAGTAAATTGCACGGAAGGAAGTTGCCCATCTTCCTCCAGTGAAGCACCTGGCTGATTTGAACCGTATGCTGTGGGGATTGCAGTGCAGCGTCTTACCTCTGGGACCATGCTGTTGTGTATTGTTGAATCTGAACCAACCCACAGCTCACCCTCCGGCAGGATTTCAGAGGCAGTTAATCCCAAAGGAGAAGATTGTCCATCCTCCCTAGAGCATCTGGTGGATTCAAACCATATGCCCTTGGCATTGCAGTGCAGCTGCTTGCCACTAGACTACCAGAGCTCCCTAGAGATCATGAGAGATATGATTTATTAATATCTATTTTAAACCACCAGGGACACGCTGGTGGTTTAGTGGTAAACATTTGTGCTGCCAACCCAAAGACACGGAGTTCGAACCCACCAGCTGCTCTTCAGGAGAAAGGTGGGCAGTCTCCTACCATGTGATTTGCTTTCTCTGAAAACATGCTAGAGAGTCAGGTATGAGTCAATGGTAAATAACAACATGCAAAGATCATGGAAAGCTCAGTATCATCAATCAGAATAAAGCTAGGGTCCCATTAAGTCAAAAGCAAATTCAAATTAAAGCTGAAGACGATGAAAACAAATCTATGAGAACCAAAGTCTAAGACTGAATATTTCCCACCTGAATTTTTCTAACATCTCAACAATTTTGATGCAATGAACATTAATGACCAAATATTAGCCAAGTTGTAGAAGGACGTCATAAATGAAGAAAGCAAAAGGCCAATATAAAGAAAGAAAAGACCAAAATGAGTGTCAAAAGAGTCTCTGAAATTTGATCTTAACATGTTGTTGTTGTTGTTATGTGCTGTCAATTCTCTTGCGACTCATAGCGACCCTATGTACAACAGCCCTAAACCCTGGTCTATCATGTGCCAATCTTACTGTCTCTGACACACCCATCCCAATTACCCCAGTCACTGAATCAATCCATCTCATTAAGGGTCTTCCTCTCTTGCCCTGTCCCTCCACACTTCCAAGCATGATGTCCCTTTCCAAGGAATGGTACTTCCTTGTAACATGTCCAAAGTATGTCAGACCAAGCTTCAGAATCCTTGCCTCCAAGGAGCAGCCTGATTTCACCCTCTCTAAGATGAACCCATTTGTTCTTTTAGCAGCCCATGGTATATTCATTGCTCTTCTTCAGCACCACAGCTCAAAGGCATCAATTTTTCTATCATCCCTAGTCATTGTCCAGCTTTCTGATGCATAGCCAAGACTATGGCCTGGATCAGGCACAACTTAGTCTCCACACTGACATCAATGCTCTTCAGTACTTTGGAGAGGTCACTGACAGCAGCCCTTCCCAATGCAATTAATCTTTTAATTTCCTGGCTGCTGGTACCAAGAATGTTGATTGTGGAGCTAAGCAAACTGAAGATGTTAACAATCTCAATCTCTTCACCATCTATCATGATGCTACCCATCGGCTCAGTGGTGAGAATCTTTGTTTTCTTGATGTTGAGCTTCATTCCATAATGAAGGCTGCAGTACTTTACCTTCTGCAGCAAATGTGTTAAGTCCTCAGTTTCAGCAAGCAGAGTTGTGCCATCTGCCTAACACAGATTGCTGATGAGTCTTCCTTCATTCCTGATGCCACATTTATCCTCCTGGGGTCCAGCCTCCGAGATAATATTTCTGATCTTGACATAGAGTAGCTAAAATAAATGGGGGAAATGATGCAATAAAAGAGATGAATAGAAAATTTCAAAGGGTGGCTCGAGAAGACAAGAAAAATACTTTAATGAAATGCAGAAAGACCTTGAGATAGACACCTGAAATAGAAGGACACATTGGGTATTTCTCAAGTTGAAAGAACTCAAGAAAACATTCAAGTTTCAATATTGAAGGATATAGGCAAAATATTGAATGGGAAGCAAGCATCTAAAGAAAATGGAAGAAATACATATTTAATATACAAAAGAAATTGTCTGACACTCATTTGTTTTAGGAGGGAAGATATGGTTAAGAACTGATGACCAAGTGGGATTCATAACAGGTATGCAAGGATGGTTCAACATAAGGAAAACAATCAATGTAATTCATCACATCAACAAGGCAAAGAACAAGAACCA
>NW_006400251.1:0-39013 GCF_000299155.1 Elephantulus edwardii | reverse complement strand
ATGAATGAGTGGAAGCCCAAAATCTCTGTAAATGTTTATGAAAATTAATAAAATATAATTATAGAAAAAAAAAAAGAACTGATGGAAGATGTCTAAGCTAGACTGGATGTACTGATAAAAACAAGGCTCCAGCAACTGACAGAATGCCAAATGAGATGTTTTAACAAGCAAGTGCAGTGTTGAAAATGTTCCCTTATGTGTGCCAGAAAATTTGGAAGATAGCTACCTGGCCAGCCCATTAGAAGAGGTCCATGTTTGTGTCCACCTCAAAGAAAAATGATCCAAGATAATGCAGAACTTAACAAACAATATTATTAATATCATGTGCAAGTGGAATTTTGCTGAAGAAAATGAAAAAAAAAAGATTGAAACTGTACAACAGGGAACAGCAAAAAGTCAAGCAAGATTCAGGAAGAGGATTCAAGAAGAGGACAAGGGAAATTATTGGTGAGAACAGATGGCTGAAAGCAGAGAATATCTATCTGCTTTGGCTGGAAGCAGAGAATATCAGAAGATGGTTACTTATTTTAGTGATATACTAAGGTATTTGACCATGTGGATGATAACAAATTATGGATAACATGAAAAAATTCAGGAATTTCAGAATATTGACTTGTGCTCATGTGGAATTTCATGTGGAAAGCAGCTATGTATACAGAATGAAAGAATACTGATTAACTTGAAATCAAGAAAGATATGTTTCAAAGTGGTATGTTTTCCCTTGTACTTAGTCAACCTGTATGCTGACTGACTAATCCAGGAAGCTGAATTTTGTAAAGAAGAATGTGAAATCAAGATTGGAGGAAGACTAAAAAATGCCTTACAATATATAGATGATATGTCACTATACATCACAGGTGACTCAATGGTATATAAAAACAGTAACATACTATGACATGTTTGGAAGCAGGAGTGGCATCCACTTCCTAAACAATACCTCTGGAAACTCTGAACTTAGATAAATGTCGATGGTTGTAGAGAGGCTTCAGGCCTTTTGTTCATGGGGTGACTATGAGTCATGCTCGACTCAATGACAATCAACAACAACAAATCACATAATCTCAATGGAAACTGGAATCTTTAGTTCTGAAGCTCTTGCCCCTTTTTGCTCTCCGCCCTTTTGGGCTTGTGCCATTTACTTAATGCTTTTTTGGCGGTGGGCTTGTCAGTGAGAGGCTGCTGTGTGTATTTAGAGAGACTGAGGCCGACTTTGCAGTTCCTTGCCTTTTGCCCTGTGTCAAGTTTTCTCTGAAGTGTGTGACCCTGCTGAGCAAACTGGCAGATTCTTTGGTGTTTCCAGATCCTTTCTCCACCCCTTTGTGCTCATGTTATTTACTTAGGCTGTTTGGTTTTTTTAATAGTCAATGGGATATTCAGTACCCTTCTCCAAGCACCACAACTCAAAGGCTTCAATTCTTCTTCTGTCATCTTTTTTCATTGTCCAACTCTCTGGTGCATAGCAGGGGGCTTATAAATCCACCTTCTTGGACAGAGTGGAACTACCCATAGAGTTTCCAAGGCTTTACATTATTTTTACAGAAGCAGACAGCTTCATATACCTACCGTGGAGCAGCAGATAGGTTCCAACCACTGACTGTTGACTCAGCAGTGAAATATATTAACCACTGTACAATCAGGCCTCTTTTCCCACAGAAGCTTTAATCAAGAAATCACATTATTTATTCATTGGGCAAAAGTGCTGCAAAAGACCTGGTTAGAGTGTTAAAAGCTTGTTTTTAACACAGCAACAACTTTGCGAGACAGTGGTTATATATCTGATTAGACATTGCCCAAATAGGTGCTGCGTGACACAGTCATTAATGGGAGTCAACAGTAATAAAGATAATACAGGCTTTGACTTGTTAGGTGCTGTCAAGTCAAGTAGACTCATAGTGACCCTGTGAACAGCCATCCTGAAACCTGCCCTATCCTGTACTAACCTCATCATCTCTGAAACACATAAGCCCACTGTTGAAGTGACCGTGTCAATCCCAACTCACTGAGGGTCTTTCTCTCCTTTGCCAACCCCCCATCCCCTTTCCAAGTATGATATCCTTTTCCAAGGAATAGCTTCATCTAGCTACATGTCCAAAGCATGAAAGACGAAGCTTCACTATCCTTGCCTTCAAGGAGCACTTGGGCTGTACTTCCTCCGAGACATATCTGCTTGTTCTTTGGGCAGTCCATGGGATATTCAGGACCTTTTCCAGAACCACAACTCAAAGGCATCAATTCTTCTTCTGTCATCCTTTTTCATTGTCTAACTCTGATGCATAGCAGGTGGTTAATCTTCAAACTGGCATCAATGCTCCTCAGTATTTTGAAGAGGTCCCTGATAGCAGACTTGCCCAATGCAATATATTTCCTGTTTTCCTGACTACTGATACCAAGGATGTTGATTGTTGATCCAGGAAGATGAAATCGTTGACAGCTTCAATCCTTTCTCCATCTATATAATGTTAACTGTAGGTCCTGTGGTTAAGAGGGTCTAAATTTCAAAAGAAAGCAAGCCAGTTTTTTCTGAGGGCTATTTATTGTGAGGAATATATGAGACTGCACAAGAAGCATTTTTAAACATAAGTATTTTTTAAAAGCCTGTTGTTATTTATACCATTGCATGATCTTTATCTCATGAGTTATTCTAATTTTACTTCCTTTCTATCTAGCAATTCACGGACCAAGAAATACTGAGCCATTTCTGTGTGTATAGCTCCCTCTTGCTACAAAAAAGTGAAAAGTCCTTGATACTCACATAATGGAAAACAAAAGTTCATCACATATTTGCATAAAAATGCAAGAGAGAAGGAGGTTAAGTGCTGAAATGATCAGTCAAGAGTGTAAATGCTGTTAGCTTCTTAAAGGGAGCTTTTGAGATGAGGCAGAGCCTGCTGGGGCAGCATCAGGGAGCCAGATTTCAGCTGACCTGGGAGATGAAGTCTGGGCGGAAGATGGGATTTCAGGGAGAAAAAAATTGCACATACAAATTCCTTGCAGATTTAAGGCAAAGAGAAATAAAATTGTAAGTGTGGTTTCCTACCAAGTTTTTCTTTTCCTTCATTTCCATATTAACTTGTCTATGCTCCAATTCTGAAAAGTTTGTTTGCACATGTGGTCTGAAAGCTCATGGACTGTTTTGATGGAAGCATACTGGATGTCACTTAGAAATTAAAGAAAGAAAAAGAATATACAAGTAGGGGAGCTCTGGTGGCCTAGTGGCAAGAAGCCGCACTGCAATCCTGGAGGCACATGGTTCGAATCCACAAGATGCTCTGCCGGGAAAGGAGGGACAATCTCCTCCTGTACCAGTCAGATCTGATTTGACGATACACAGACACACAAAATAATAATAAAATAAAAAAAAAAGAAAAAGAAAACAAGTAATGCATAATTCCTCTCCCCTTCTTTGTCCATCCTCTCATGCTGTTCAGTTATGGTTAAGACACTTACATATCACTTTGTCCCTTGTTGGGGTATAGTGGCTCTGTACTATATATGTGGATATACTCACAGTACCGACAAACGTGCATATGGAAAAATCACTGACCTTTTTCTTTTTCTCTTTCAATCCTTAAATGTTTACTTTTAAAAATTAATTTTAGTGAAAGTTTCCATTCATTCATTGTTGCACTTTTCTCCCTGTCCACCCTCTCTTCCCCAATTCGCTCTTTTCTTTGAAAAGTAAAATTTTTTCATTGTAATACAATCCCCCTTCCGCAGTTCACTCCACTGTGCAGCCTTCATTCTGGACTCCTGTCATGACAATAATATAGCCCTTTTAAACAGGTCTCTCCCTCATCTGTTTCAATGCAGTATACATCATTTATCTCCTGAGAAAAATCACTGAAATTTAACAGAACTGGAAGTTGAAACATGAGCTCAGTCTGACAAGGGACAGTCTTAACAGAAGTGTTCTGATGTGGTGGAAATAAATGCCAACTCAGATTCTTCTACAAGTTTGTCACCTCTGAGTTACAAACTTTACGCGCCTCAGCTGCCTTATCCATAAAGGTAGGTATGGAAATCAATGTTTTATCTGGTAGAATGATAAGGATTAGCAATGACATAAATTATGTAGCTAGCAGAGCATCTGGCATTTAATGGGGGAGCTAATTATTAGAAAAATGTGATTTATAGAAGGTGCGTATAACAAAGATTGAGGTCGTTTTCTCTCACTCCGCCAGGTAGGAGGCATCATGAGAAGCTTCAGCTGTCAGCCCCAGTTCAGACCAGATCTGACCTTTTAAAAAAAGCAATTAAACAGAACTAGAATTTGAAACATACCTCAGGGAAGACAGTGGGCAGCTTTGTTGTGTGTTCTGTGGTAGTGCAGGATGCTGCCCTCTGCTGGGGGCACACACCAGATTTGTAGAGCTAAGATCTTGACACGTTATTATTATACAACACTGATCTTTTACAGTCTTTATTTTATATTGGTGTGCTTACAAAGTTTGTATACGTTGTGTTTCATAATACATCCTCATTGGTTTTTAACCACTCGCTAATATTTCCCATGAGGGGGTGAGTTGAGGTGACTATAAATTAGTGGAGAGAGAGAGAGAGAGAACACGAATGGTGTGTTAGCAAAACAAGTGAAAAGGATTTCATAAGGTAATGCAAAGAAGGCATGGTTGATGAAAGAGATAAGTCACACGAGACAGAAATGGAAAGGAAAAGGGAGGTGAACTCAAACCTTTTGGCAGGCAGCCAACAGAAAGAGGGTGGTCTCAGGTGGATACTGCTTTTCATTGGCTCCCAGTCTCCTGGGACCAGTCAGAGTCCAGCCCCACGTAGGGACTTGTGTGAAATTAGTTGGGGTTTGGATCTCCTGCATTCCTAAAGAGGGGGCTTCTTCACCAAATGCATCTGTTTTGAACTTCCCTTTCTATTTCCTCCAAGACACCTTCCCTTAAGCCCTCTCCAATGGGAGAGAGAAAGAGACAGGGACTGATCAGCTTGCAGTTCTATCCCTTGACACCATGTAGTGTGTTGACTATATTCTTCCAGCTGTGCAGCCATTCTTAGCCTTTCTCTGAGTTCTTTTCTCCTCCATTAACATAAATTAAGGTGCCTAACTAATCTTTGGAGTTGCTCTTCCCAATTTGATGCTGTTATTGCTAGGTATCATTTAGAACCAGTGATAGCAACCCTTTGAACAACAGATCTGAACCTGTCCTATCCCATGCTATCCTCACCATCTCTGATACACTTGAACCCATTTTCTCACTCCATCGATACACTTTCCTCAAGTTCTTCCTCTCTTTCACTGACCTCCACCTTTCTAAGGACTGACTCCCCCCAACAACATGCTCCAGGTGTGTGAGAGGAAGCTTTACCATCTTCACCTCTGAGGAGCACCCTGGTTACACTTTCTCCAGGATGTACTTGTTTAGTTCTTTTGTCAGTCCATGGGGTATTCAGTCCTCTTCTCCAAGACCACAACTCAAAGGCCTCAATGCTTCTGTCCTCATTGATCATGTTGTTGTGTACCGCAGGGTCTGAACTTACCCATTGCTGACCTTCTAGTGGGTTTTCAGGAACAGTTAATTGAACGGGAGGCGATTGTCCATCCTTCTCCCACAACTCTTTGATCGATCATGCAGATCTTAAAAAAAAATAATGCTCAAGGCAGATATTTTTTACTAGTGAAGCTATTTTAAGAGCTGATTAAAAATTTGCAAGAAGCTGTGCTGCAATCCTGATGCTGAGTGGTTCTAACCCACCAGATACTGCACTGGAGAAGGAGGAGCAATCTCCTCCTGTGCCAGTTGGATCTGACTCAATAGTACACACACACACACACACACACACACACACCCCATTGTTCTAGGAAGTCTAAAATCTATGAAAATGTGTTTTTTACCCACTGCATTTCCTTCCCCCATTTACAGCAGAATTCTTCTATGAAAACTGATCAAAATGTCAAATAATGGTAGCTGAACACCATGGCAAAGGAGACCTCATGGTAAGGGAGACAGTTGTTCATGGAGGTGATTAGCCACACTTTCCATATTCTCTTCCTGCTCCCTGTTCCAAGGCACATAGAGAGCCACTGTGCATGGGCTCGCTGCTTGCAAGTTTTAATGCTCCAGGCATGGCACAATGGACTAATATGTCGAAAACAAGCACTGAGCATGTTATTAGGCCGTTAACTGGGATTTTCCATAAAACCAAGGCCCTAAACCTCCAAGGCAAGAAACCAACCTCTTGAAATTTTGGTTAACAGTGCAACAAGCTACAGACCACCAGAACTTGCTGTGGTATTATTGGCTGTACATCACAGTCTCAGCATGTTTTCTTTGTTGTTGGTGTTATTAATAATGACAAGGCCATTTTACAAGTTGGCATTTGTTTAGAACATTCTCACATTTGTCAAATGGGGATGTGTGTCATCAAATTCTGGGGATATAGCACCACTTTGTCTGCCACCATGAGTTTAGTTAAAATTACTGGTGGTTGAAAGTGCATTTCGCTTTTCACAGGCAATGGGTATGAAGAAACAGTTCACCTAATATCAAATACAAATCCCAAGTAGTCCTTGAAGGTAGGGATACTTGTTTACCAGTACTCTCTACATCACTATTTGCACAAGCCAAGAGTGCCATTAACAGATGAATGAATAAACAAAGTGTGATATATTCATATATTTGAATATTACAAGGTGCACTACACTAGTCCTGTAATCACTTAGCTATAAAGGTAGATGAAATTCTGATATGTGTGTCATGAAATAGAGGAACCTTGAAAACACTGTGCTAAGTAAAATAAGTCAGAGGCAAAAACACAAACACTATATGATCTCAACCTTATGAAATATCTAGAACAGTAGTATACAGAGGAAAAATGTTTATTAGGTATCAGGGGCTGGGGAAGAGGGAGTTACAAGGAGTTATTTAAGGAGTGCAGAATTTCTGTTTTGGGGAATGAAAACCTTTTGGAAATGGATAATGGGTCAGTATAATTAATGTTACTGAATTGTACACTTGAAAGGACAGTATGCCAAGTTTTTTTGTTGCTTATAGTTTACCATAACAACAACAACAACAACACAAAACAAAAAATAAAACCCAAACTTGGAAATTATTTGGTAAAAGGAGAGATAATACTGAAGGGCATTCCTTATACTGCTGATGTCCTGTGGATTGGAACACACTTTGTGAAAAGTAATTTGGCGATTTGTATAAAAAGGCCTCAAAAAGTTTAAGATTAAGAGCATGGGCTTTTGGTTGCTCTGTCACTCAAGCCATGATCTTTTCAATCACTTGCCACACATTGAAGAGCTGGACAGTGAATAAGGATGACAGAAGAATTGATGCCTTTGAGTGTGGTATTGGAAAAGAATCCTGAATTCCCATGGATTGACAAACATATGTCTTGGTTAAACTAACGAAATCAGGGGTTATTTGGATTGAGAGAATGTAATTAGAGAAAATGCTGTTAAAGATAAAACTCTAATACATGCACGTTGTGAAAAAACAAGGAAAACATTCCCAAGTAAATGTTGAATTGTTCAATAGAACAAAGGTATAAGTTAGTGAGTAAATGTCAACATGTTCCTGGTAGGTCAGAACGTTATGTCTTACAAATATATATATGCATGTAATATGTTTCCAAGAAAGCATTCTCTTGCTAACTCAAAATGACTAATAAGAATGTAGTCATAAAAAAAAGGAAAGGTCACTGTAACAAATAAAGTGGCTTGTGTAAATCTCATGATTCTTGCTAATATTTTCTGTTGTTTAATATTGGAAAACTTCCTAATTAAAGCTGTGGGTATGTACAAGCAGAGAGGACACCCAGCCATGAGTTCCTCTCCCCCTACCTCTTGACTAACTAAAGTCTTGAGTCATTCGTTCCTTTGCCCAGCACTTTCCTGCTGGTTAGAGAAGTACAACAGAAAACGTGCATCCAGAGTGCTCCTTGGAGGCAGAGATGGTGAAGCTTCCTCTCTCATACTTTGGACATGTGGCTAGATGAAGCTATTCCTTGGAAAAGGATATCATACTTTGAAAGGTGGAGGCTCAGCGAAAGGGAGAGAGACCCCCTAATGGGATGGATTGGCACGGTGACTGCAGCACTACGCTCAAGTGTGTCAGAGATGATGAGGACGGCACACGACAGGGCAGGGTTTAGGTCTTTTGTTCATGAAGTCACTTTGAATTGTACCCAATGGCACCTAACAATAGCGGTAATCATGGTTTGGAGAACATCACGAATATATGCTTTTATTTTGTCATCTACCTACCTTACACCATTGGTGTGAGGACTTAGTCCATGATTATTAAAGAAAAATACTTAGTAGATAGTAAACACTCAAGAAATGTGCTACTACTGTACATGGTACATTCTCCAGAATTGATCACATATTAAGACACAATCCTAATACCAAAAACAAAAGAAGACATTACCAAAAAAGAAAACTACAGACCAACATCGTTCATGAATAGAAATGAAAAAATCCATGTCAAAGGCATAGTCAATAGAATCTAACAGCACATCACAAAAATAATTCATAATGATCAAGTGAGATCCGTAACAAGTATGCAAGAATGGTTCAACATAAGAAAAAGAATGTAGTTCAGGACACCAACAAAGAACAAGAACCCCTTAATCATGCCAATTGATGCAGAAAAGGCTTCACAAAATCCAACACCCATTCCTAATTAAAACACTCAGCAAAGTAGGAATAGAATGGAATTTCCTCAACATAGTGAAAAATATATACGCAAAACCAAGAGCTAACACCCCTGCTAGGAGTATACCCCAAGAACTGAGACACAGGGATTTGTATACTGATATGCTTAGCAGCCTTATTCACAATTGTAAGAACATGGAAACAGCCGAATGTCAATCAGCATAGAAGGATACCTGGTAAGATATGTACCAACTTGCAGAGGAAGAAGGAGAGGGTGGGGGGCGGCCTAGGGGAAGTGGAAAATCTTAAGGTTGCAGAGTTTGGTAGCATTTTGAAAGGGTGAAGGAATGAAGGAAGATCCAGTGGGGACCTGAAGAGGCCAGGTAATGGTGGGTGTGGATCAATGGTGATTAAGTTTATAAAGCACAGCGTATAGGAATGATAATGTGAAACACTGTGTGGATGGAGGAATGTATGAAATACTGTGTATATGAATGAAACACAATGGATATGATGTTTGTATGCAAACCAAAATAAAATTGAAACTTTTTTTAAAAAAGAAATGTGCAACTATAATAATTTTAGAAGATACTGAGAAACAAGGGAAAAGATTTTTGCATAAAAATATCCACTAAAAAATTTCCACTGCAGCATTATTTAAAATAAAGGAGACTTGAAAAAGAAACCAGAAATATGGCAAAATAGAGAAATTAAGTAAATTATAGATTACTCAACACCAAAGACATTAGATACGGTGAAGAGATACAACTTTGACACACACTTTCCAGATTTTTGGATCATAATGAGTCCTCCTTGTCCTGTTCAAAGGATTGCTTTTTGGTTTATATACAGGTTCCTCATACCCACAATGAAATGTTCTGGAACTCCCGTTCTTCTCTATGTTATCCATAAGTGATTGTGACCCCCACAGACTCGGCATACTCAATAAAACACAAGTAAAGAAACTTCCAGGATTTGCTTCTTTTAGCCAAGATCTATCTGGCATCAACAATGGTACATCCCTCTTTACACAGCCACTTCTGAGCCCAGCTAATATTTCTGGCAGTCTACTGTCAACACAGTGCTCTTGGGAGAAGTACATCTACAATGTTCCTCATAGAACAAGGTGGTGAGAATTCATCTCACATATTTTGGGGACGTTATCAGGATAGGCAAGTCATAGTTGGTAAAGTAAAAGATTGGTGAAAAAGATCCTTAAGGAAATGGATTGGCTCTGTGGTCACACCAGGAACTTCCTAAGTACAGCAGGGCTTGTGAAGGAGGCTTAGGACCAGGCAGCACTGTAGGGTTCACAGCTAACCTGCAGACACCTAGCAACAAGGAACAATGGGGGGAGTGTGCTGCTATTTCTTGCTGTCTTTCTTTTAAGTAAAACAACCCTTTCATTATTAGCTATAAAATAACAGTGTAAACAGTTCCCAGAATGAAGTATTGAATCTTTTTCAGTTCGCTTTTGGTAATCATGGGCAGAATAAGATATTACATAGGTTTTTACATATAACATAAATATGTTTTAAAAAAATATTCATTATAATTGTGATTTTAATTAAAGTTTACAAAAAAGTTGGATTTTCATTCATTCATTGTTGCACATTTTCCTCCCTCCTCTACCCTTCCCCTTTTCCCAGTTCACGTTGTTTTATTTTAAATATTCAGTCATTGTTGCACAGTTTCCTCCCTTCCCCCCTTCCTCTTACCCCAGCCCCAGTCGTCTTTGCAATATACCTCTTAATCTGGAGCATTGTTTTACATATACCTCTGTTTGGCCGGTAATATACCCTAAAGGAACAAGAACTGCCATCCAAACAGATGTATACCTCTATTTCAAAACAATCGTCTTTACCAGACTTACATGAAAAAAAAAATTTGAAACAATGTTCATGAAATAACCTGACTCTTTCCCCCAAGCGGGAAGCAGCTCACAACTGACCCTCCATTGGGTTTTCGAGGCTGTAAGTCACGTGGGAGGTGATTGATTGTTCATTCTCTCACCATCGGAGAGGTGCAACCTTTGAATTAGAAGCACACCTCCCTGCAAACTACAACACCAGACCTTCCTAATAAAAGAAAGCACAACAGAGATTAGACAGAGCATAGATCTCAACCACATAATAAATGAAAAGAGTTGTTTTAAAAGAATACATATAGGAAGCCTCTTGTGACTCAAGATGTAAATCACTATCTAGAATGTTATGTTGATTTTTATTTGCTCTGTTTTGCTAATCTAAAGATAATGCTTATGTGGTCATTATGACAATTGCTGTGATTCTGACTCATCGTGACCATGCAGGACAATCCTTGCACCATAGGATTGGCATTCTTTACACAAGCGGACTGCCACATCTTTCTCCCTTGGTACTGAGGATGGCTTTGGATCACAGACCTTGACCTTTCCACTAGCAGCCAGGGGCTTACTGCGCCACCAGGAATAGTTGCACTGTCACGTGACTACTGACCACAGTGTCAGCCATTTGGACTCCTCAGCCACACCATGGGAGAGAGATGTGGTCATCTGCTTCTATAAAAATTATAGCCTTCGTAACCCTAGGGGGCCAGTTAGAATCTGTCCTGTAGGTCTGCTGTGAGCTGTAATCCACTCAGCACCAATGAGTTTGTTATTGTTATGTGCCATCGAGTCACCTGAGACTCATAGTGACCCTATGTACAACAGCCCTAAACCTTGCTCTGTCCTGTGCCAATCTTATTGTCTCCAACACACCTATCTCCATTACTCCAGTCACTGAATCAATGCATCTCATCGAGGAGCTTTCTCTCCTGCACTGTCCCTCCATCCTCCCAAGCATGATGTCACTCTCTAAGGACTGATCCCACCTTGCAACATGTCCAAAGTATGTCAGACAGAGCTTCAGAATCATTGCCTCCAAGGAGTAGCCTGGCCTCACCCTCTCCAGGACAAACTTGTCTGTTCTCCTAACAGTCCATGGTATTTTCAATACTCTTCTACAGCACCACAGCTCAAAGGCTTCACTTTCCTATCCTCCCTAGTCATTGTCCACCTCTCTGATACATAGTAAGTAATTGCAAAGACCATGGCCTGTATCAGGTGCACCTTGGTCTCCAGACTGACATCTTTCCTCCTCAATACCTTGGAGAGGTCTTTGACAGCTGACTTTCCCAATGAAATTCATCTTTTAATTTCCTGGCTGCTGGTCCCAAGACTGTTGATTGTAGAGCCAAGCAAACTGAAGCTGTCAACAATCTCAATCTCTTCCTCATCCATCATGATGCTGCCAATTGGCCCAGTGGTGAGAATCTTTGTTTTCTTGATGTTGAGCTTCAATCTATGTTGAAGGCTGCACTCCTTGACCCTCCGCAGCAAGTGCTTTAGGTCCTTCTCAGCTTTAGCAAGCAGGTTTATGTCATGGGTTTAGTCTTTTGATTTTATGGTCACTATTAAGTCCCTGGATGACAACAACATGACATCAACTGTTAACCAGAAGGTTGGAAGTTCATGTCTACCCAAAAGCACCTCAGAAAAAAAAGGCCTAGTGATCTACATCTGAGAAACAAGCCACAGAAGACCCTATAGAGCTGGTTCTTCATTGCACTGCAGGGCGCTCTCCTTGAGTGAGAATCATAAACAACAAACTGGTCATTATAGGAACTACCTATTATTTTCCTTTTTTTAAAAAAAGAAGATTGTATTGAAGGAAATCTTGGAATCTTGGAAGGAAATATGCCAATGTATTAACAATGGTAGAATTATTGGAGACTTTTCTGTTGCAGGTTTGTGGTTTGTGTCTATATATATATATGTATTATATAATTAGGATAAACCACAAGCTTTCTCTACCTCAGATGGGTAGGATGTAGGTGAGCAGAGAAAATGAAGGAATGCCATTTAGTGAGACTCACAAGCATGAATGAATGAATGTGCAAAGCTCAGGATAAGAGAGGAAGGTGGACCTTGGGGAGGTGGTGAGCAGTGAGCGTGAGCCCAAGTGCTGGGACAGCTACGGTCAAAGGCAATGAATCCTAAGGGGTAACTCTGAGAACAGTACATGGGACCAGATCACAAGGGCTTTGAGTCCAAGACAAGGAATTTTCATCTCTCGGCTTAGCAAGGCAGAGATGATTTTAAGATAATAAATGACTTGTGTGTTGAAAGTCAAACTGAAGGAGCATTAGTTTGGAAAATGTGTGTAATTGATGGAAAGGGAGTCTACAGAAGCAGAGATTCCCCCAAGTCTTTTTTTCCACTTTATTCTTACGCCCTCTACTGACTCTGTAATGATCTCTGTAATGATCACAGCTGGTCCCTTAGAGTGAGGTGAGGCCCAGGCTGCAAAGCGCTAACGACTTGCTCAGAAAATCTGGGAGAAAGGGCACTAACTGAACAAATGTGTGCTCCTTTGTATGCGCACACCCTGAAATGATTCCATCTGTATGTTGTTAGGCACTAGCGCGGTCTGTTCAACAGAATGTGACACCGTCCAGTCCTGTGCTGTCCTCTTCATCGCCTGAGCCCATCACCACCCATGGGCTCAGTCCCTTCGGTCCACCTTGTTGAGAATCTTCCTCTTTTTCGTGGATCCTCTACTTTACCGAGCATGAGGTCTTTCTCCAGGGACTGTCCCCTTCTGTGGATGTGCCCAAAGTGAGGCGAACATAGTTTGACTGAATTCTTACCACGGCCCTGCTATTTCTCCTATTTCACCGATGCAGTAACTGAGATTTAACCAAGCGAAGCCTGACAGTTCATTCCTCGGGGAGCTGGGGTTGGGATTATAACCTTCTGGGATGACATCTGATTCTGGAGGTACAGATTCTGTGCCTGGGCTAGAAAGGGTAAAAGAGGGCACAGAATGAACTTAGACTCCAATTTACTCAGGAGATGGGGCATTTCAGGCTGCACGAAGGCACAGGGACATTAACATTAGGAACCAATTACAACAGTTCAGGCCTGAGGTAATAAAATGTGAACTTGGCAGTGAGAATGGAAAAGAAGGGTCAAGAAGGAGAGACATTACAAGCCACTTTCCTGGCTTCCAGCTTTCCAACTGGAGGAAACTACAATTCCTGAAAGAACCACAAGCCTCCTCTTCCAGGGGAGGCCAGAGGTCAGGGTAAGACTGGCTCCATTGTGGCACGAGGTTCCTCCTATACCCTCACAGGGGGTTCTTGTGAAGAGACTATTAAATTCTTGTTTTGCTAGATCACAACTGAACTCTCATTGTTAGATTGAGAGAGACATAGGGTTTGAGTTTGTACCAGCACATCCCTCCAGGTTTGGGTCCAGATGGTCTGAACCAGTGGGTGGTAAGGCTGTGGCTTCAAAAGCCCTGTGCCTACTCCAGTCTTGCACTTCATTTGCCTTTTGCTACACAATTCAGAGCAGACATAGCCTTCTTCCCCCATCTGATGATACACAGGAGAGATGGCTTTGGAAACCATCTATTCCAGGATCAAAGTCAACTGGGCCACTGTCCCGGACCACTTTGGTAACAAGTAACAGAAACCCAGCAGCACAATTCACCTCACCACCAGAACTTCTAAAGGCAAACGTGGTTGTTATGTATCATCGAGTCAGAACTGACTCATAGCTGACTCTCCAGTGGGTTTTCAGAGGCTGTAAATCACACAGAAGGACTGACCATCTTTCTCCAGTGGAGAAGCTGGTGGATTTGAACCATGAGCCCTTGGGTTGACAGCACAATTCCTTACCACTAAGTCATCAGAGCTCCCTAAAGACAAAGTGCAGGGAAATGTTTGCAATTCATATCATGAAAAGTACTTTTCCTTAATATTGAAAAAGAGAAAAAACTTATCTAAATATCAGTAAAAAAAAAATGAGCAGATGTCTTGATGAAAGAATTCCCAGAATAAGATGTATAAATGTTGTTGTTGCTGATTGTCTTCTAGTCAAGCATGACTCATAATGACCCTATGAACACAAGGCCTGAAGCCCCTCTACAACTATAGACATTTATTCAAGTTCATAGAGTTTCCGGAGGCATGTTGTTTAGGAAGTGGATGCCACTCCTGTGTCCAAATCTATCATAATACGTTATTGTTTTTATGTGCCACTGAGTTGCCTGCGATGTATAGTGACCCAAGATGTATCATTAGATTTTAAATATAAACAAGCATACATAACCTTCTTCACAATACTAGTAAAGCAATTGAAAACTCTAGTAGAGATGTTAAGTCTTCACATATCAGATTAGCAAGGGTCTGGATGAGAACACACTGTAGGGTAATGTGTGTTAGCTCAGGTGCTCTGATACTGTGGACTGGGAGGTCTCTTCAGAGGACAACTGGGCAAGACAGTATAACCTGTGGTGCGTTAGACATTATACTAAATTAACCTAATTCTTTAAAAGTAATTAATGCTATTAAAAAAGTCTATGAATGATTGTGTAAAAAATCAATGTAATTTATAAAACTTCACTCACCAATAAGGGGTTGATTAGACATTGTAAGTTAAATATGTTAACCAATGGTTGTTGTATGACTCATAGTGACCCTATGCACAATAGTTCTGAATCCTGCCCTATCCTGAGCCAATCTCACTGTCTCTGACACACCTACCACCATTACTCTAGTTACTGTATCAGTCCATCTCCTCCAGGGTCTTCCTCTTCTGCGCCGTCCCCCCACCTTTCCAAGTACGATGTCCTTCTCCAAGGACTGGACCACACTGGCCACGTGCCCAAAGTATGTGAGACAGGGCTCCATAATCCTTGCCTTCAAGGAGCAACTTGGTTTCACCCTCTCCAGCACAGATCTGTTTGTTCTCTTGGCAGTCCACGATATAGTCAATACTCTTCTCCAGCACCACAACTCAAAGGCATCGATATTTCAGTAATTAATGTTAACAAATAAAATGTATATGAATGATCCAGTGAAACCATAATTACAATGTTACATATAAATATGTGTATGAATTAACAAATGAAAGTACACTTGCAGTGTTATGAAACAAAATGTTTGTGGATGGAAACCCCATATGATATGTAAACCCTCAAAAAACAAGAGAAAAAATTTATAAATTAAGAACATTCAGCATTGTTTAGAGACTTTGATAGTGTTATTTGTGACAGGAAGATATTGGAAAGAACCTAACTATTCCTCTTGAGCTGGTTAATGAATTCAGACATGGCGTAGGGTGGCAGGTGTTGAAAGAGAGAATTGTGGGTTTTTATGAATGTGTTATGGAAAGATCCTCACGATATATTGTAACCTGGGGGGGGGGGAAGAAAAAAACCCTTCATTTTATTTGACCCATTTTCTCCCTTTCTAAAGCTATTCAATTGTGTGAGATGTAAATTGTTCTCCCAAGACCCTGGACTAGTGGTTGCCATCTGGCAACAAAGCAGGGTGGTTGGAAAATAGGGGTGACATATTACATTCTTTATTAACGTCTTGATTTTTGTTTTTAAATTATGGCATGTGTTAAAGGCCTATTACCTCTCTAAATAAGTAATTAAGGAACAATATGCAAACTCAGCATTCTGCTCTACAAAATAATCATGATCGATTTGCATGTGAAAGCAATTTCTTGACTTGCCCTCAGAAATCTTGGTGCGAAATTGTCATTCAAGAAAAACACCCACATTACCCTGATTGGATATCCTGGGCACGGCAGTGGGGATCCCGTTTCTGAAAGGAACAGAGCTTTGCAAAGCATTTGGCACATTGAGTAGCTGCTCTCGGGGAACAAATGTGCATCCTTGTCCTCCGCGGGAACGGAACTGCTCCTGGGGGTGGGGGTGGAGGTTCCTACCACACCACAAGGTCAGGATGTGAGAGTCGTGCACCCCCTCACGTCCAGTGATAGATGATCTGATGGTGCTTCTGAATGCAACTCTGCCCACCTTCCTGGACTAGCTTCTTATTATACACAAAACCCCCAGTTGCTGTTGATTGCTGACTTTGCAGCCAGCCCGGTGTGTGTCAGACTAGAACTGCACTCCATTGAGCTTTCAGTGGCTGGGGAAATACTGTCCATCTGTATCCCGAGGATGCGCTATGGATTCAGACCACGAGAGAAACGCCACCATTGCGTTAGCAGCACAAGTCCTTCAGGCCACCAGGGCTCCCTAATGAGTTGAGTGTGTCAGGGTAGAACTGAGAGCTATTGGATTTTCGATGGCTGAGATTTCTGAATGGACCAACAGGCCAGGCCTGCTCCCTGCTAACCATTTCCACCACTCCAGCACATTTTACAGGGTCATTAAGGTGGGAAGTCTTTTTCATTCTGTGTCATCATACATTTCCTCGTCTTCCTGAATCTCCTCGGAGTGGCAAAACTTTGCCTAAACAACCTCTTCTCAACCAAGACTTAAGGTAAGAGCTGATGGCTCCCTCCCGACCCCTCACTTAGCTGTTTCCCCTTCTCTGCAGGGCATGGCACACTGCGTAGGGGCTATCTGTCCATCTCTGTCCAGACTATGGAGGCTCCATGAGGACAAGAACCCTGTCCTATGCATCCTTGGATTCTTCATTGACCTCAGGATCCCCCTGTTCCAGCTACAATCCCACACTTGTTTGCCCTTCCATACACAATGCAGACATGGACCAGCACAGAGCTCATCATGCACTGAAACACGAGGACCACAGCTAGAGCTAAGGGATCCTGCTCCAGGAAGTGAAGCTTGAGCAAAGTCTCACCAGGGGGTGACATTTAATCCAAGGTGTAAAGAAGGAATCCCTCACCCACAGGGCAAGAGGAAGAGAGGGGTCCCGTCAGGATGATCTACATGACAGAGTGGGTGAGGAGAACGGAGGGTCCACCATGTTTAGGGCACCAAGCCCCTGTTTGTCTCACTTGGACGAGGCAGGGATGACCTCTCATCAATTAGAGGTGCCGTAGGGATGCTGTGTGGAATGGTCTTACCTGACAGGGCCCACAGGGAGTCAGGCAGGAAAGAGAAAAGAGAAAGCAAGGTTTTGACCCCTTGAACCCAGGGGAGGTCTAGGGAAGGAGGAACCTAAGGGGGATATGGGGGTGAGAATGGGGCAGAGCAGCCAGCAAGGCTGACTTAGAGCTGATGGGAATGCTATCAAGCCCATATGACCCCAGACCAAACCCAATGCCCTCCAGGAGACTCGGCCTCAAGGTGGTGACCTTCCACTGGGTTTTGGAAGTAAAAGCTTAATAGGATGAGGAGACTACCTCATTTAGTCCCCATGGAGGGACTGGTGGGATTCAAACTCTTGATGTTTTGGTTAACAGCCTGATGCTTAGCTCACCATAACACCAGGGCTCCTATCAAACCTGCAAATGAACCCATTCATTGCTTTCAAGTCTGAATCAACTCAGAACTGACCCCACACGGTGTTTCCTTGGCTAGAAATTACACTAAAGGAGACTGCTCATCTTTCTCCCTCAGAGACGCTGGTGGATCTGAACATGCAAAAAGGCTCAACCACTGAGTTAGCAGAACAACTCCCTACAGATGATACCACCAGAGTCTCAGATCAAGTCTGTGTTGTTGTTATGTATCAAGCCGATAGCCCCCTTTTTATTGTGGTTGTTGCTGTGTGATGTCCAGATGGAACTGACTCATAGCTGATCCTTCTAGTGGATCTTCAGAGGCTATAAATAGCACAGGAGGAGACCGCCCATCTTTCTTCTATGGAGCAACTGGCAGATTTGAACCACCTGCCTTTGGGTTGGCAGCACAGCCTCCTACCATTAGACTAGCAGGGCTCCCCTAAAATTAGGCCCTTGATTAACTGAGGTAAAGCTGATAGACAACAGAAGACTTCAATTCTTTATCTAGTTCCATGATTCAAAACATTATGAACATTGAAAGTTTGTTTTTGCTTGTTTATTGTTCTAAGTTTGTGACCAATATCCATTTTTCAGCAAAATCTGTCTGGAACAGTTAGGATTCTACTTATACAAACGTTTGTGTGTGCTTTGCTATAAAGATATTAATGTACCTGTACATGAGATACAGCTCCAGACTCTCATTAAGGTGTTATATATTATATAGGCACCATTATACTATTCAAAAGTCTAGAAAATTCTAAATTCTGAAACACAGGTGGCCCAGCTAATTTTTGGTGAAGGGTTTATGGTTCAATATAATCTGCCAACATGTGCAAATTTAAAAGTAAAATTCATAAAATGCCCTGACTATAAAATAAATAAGAAATAAGAACCAACATTTATAATGGAGAGTAAATATGCAATACAAGAGCATGACGAATCTAGAACACTCAGCAAACGAGCTAGATGCTTGCCCCACGTGCAGGCCCACTCGAATATGGCATTTCAAATGTAACTGAGAAAACTGAAGATCTATTTTGGGCAACTCTAGTATTAGGAATGTGTTGCTGATTTCCCAAAATGATGAGAGACTTCAGATAGAGTTACAGCTACAACACTAAAACCAGAAAACAAACTTGTTTTTTGCATGGAGTTGATTCACACTCATGGTTTCACGTGCTGCAGAATAGGCTTGCTCACAGGGATTTCTTAGCTGTAATCTTTAGGGGGAAGCTCTGGTAGCCTCCTGGTAAGAAGCTGTGCTGCAACCTCAAAGACATGCGATTTGAATCCACCAGCTGCTCTGTGGGAGAAGGATGGGCAATCCAATCCCATGTGATTTACAACCTCTGAAAAACCCACTGGAGGGTCAGTGATGAGTCAGTTATACCTTGGCAGTACTTAACAACAACAACAGCACCACAACAATCTTTATGGAAGTGGATTGCCAGACCTTTCTTCCATAGTGTCATGTTGGTTTCAAGTGCTAACCTCTAAGTTAGTCACTCACTCATTGCCATCAATTCAGAACAGACTCATAGCTGACCCTACTGTGGATTCTCAGAGGCCACAGATCTCAACACTGTTAGGGCCTGGCTAACTTGTAAAGCAAGATTAGCCCTGTACCATAAAACCATCATGACTAACTCCATCTTGGCTAGAGTATCTGCTTGGCAGTAAACAATTCAAGGAAGTAGGATGTTAAAAAATAAGAATGACCAAATGTCTTAAACCTTAAAGAATGTAGTGTCCTTATCAACTGAAACCATTTGTTCCTTAAAGCACACAATTAGATATTCTCCAAAACATCTTTGTATTGTGCTGAGGTCTGTGAGAGTTAATGTTTGACCAGACGGTCAAGATCTTGGGACTGTATGAGATAATGCGATTGTTATAGCAGAGGTACTACTAAAAGCCTATATATACTTTGTCTAAAAATTTGGTATTAGCCATCAGCGATAGCCTCTCTGCATCTTCATTTAATCCTCGTCCCTTCTCTCTGTGGAACTGTTCAACATAATGAGGCAGGACCCCGTTACAACACTGCCCATCTTTCTCCTGCAGAGCAGCTGGTGGATTCAAACTGCCTGCCTTTGGGTTGGCAGCACAGCTTCTTACTCACAGGATCTCAAATGATGCACCAAACAAACAAATGAAAACCAAAGCATAAAAATCCAGAAATGAAATGAAGCAAATCCATTCCTTTGAGTTATTTGCACAACTCGGTACAGACTAGACCACTAGAGCACTGTGGTTGTTGCTGTGTGCCATCAAGTTGGAACTGACCTTTAGCTCACCCTCCAGTGGAGTTTCAGAAGTAGTAAATGGTATGGGATGAGACTGGCCATCATTCTGCCACGGAGGAGTTGGCGGATTCGAACCACATGCCTTTGGGATTGCAGCACAACTTTCTATCTGTAGGCCACCAGAGTACCCTACCAAAGCACTAGAGCTCCTTAAACAGAAGTCCCTCCTTTCTCAATTTACTTAGTAGCTGCATTTCTGCAATATATAAACATCAAGCAAAAGAAAATGTAAAAACGATCCATGCTTCACACCATACACAAAAACGAACTCAAGATGAATCAAACATCTAGGTATAAAACCTAAAACTATAAAGATCATCAAAGAAAAAGTTAGGGCAAGCTTACCAGCCCTAACCAACAGCATAAACAGACTTACATATAAAGAAAATAAACAATCAGCAGAGAATGGCAGGAGCCTACTAAAAATTAAATCCTGTGTCAAAAGGCTTCTTCAAAATAATAATGAGAACCTACAATGTGGCGGAAAATATTTGACAATGATATGTTTGACGTGGGACCAATCTCTAAAAACTAGAGAAAACTCTAGCACCTTAACAAGAAAAAAAGACAAATAACCCAGTTATGAAATAGGAGTGGACATGAAAAGACACTTTGCTGAAGAAGACATTCCAATGGCCAACAAACACACAAAAAATATTCAAGATTATTAGCTATTGTTGCCGTTGTTAGGTGCTATTGAGTACGACTCATAGTGGCCATAAGAATAGCAAACCTGAAACCTGCCCTGTCCTGTGCCATCCTCATCATCTCTGGAACATTAGAGCCCATTGCTGAAGTCAGAGTGTCAGTCCATCTCACGGTGGTGGTGGTAGGGGTGTGTGTGTCTGCTGTCCTTTGCTGAACCTCCATCTTTCCAAGCATGATGTCCCTTTTCAAGGAATAGCCTCACCTACCTACATGCCCAAGTATGAAAGATGACGCTTCATCACCCTTGTCTCCCAGGATCACTCTGGACATATCTATTTGTTCTTTTGACAATCCATAGGATATTTAGTGCTCTGCTCCAACACCACACTTCAAAGGCATCAATTCTTCTTCTGTCATCCTTATTAATTGTCCAGCTCTCTGATGCATAGCAGGTGACTTGAGAAGACCATGAATTAGATCAAGGAAATCAAAACAATAATGAGACTTCATATCACTACAGTGACAATAGAAAATTCAATCAGACAGTAAAAAAACTAATGCTATAGAGATGTGGAGAGATTGGAACTCTTTTATGCTGCTGGTGGGAACACAAAATAGTGCAACCACTATGGCAGATGATCTGGTATATACTTATAAGCTTGAAAATAGAATGTAATTTGACTCATATTAGGTCCAACTACAGTAGTACTTAAATATTGTAAAGAAATAAATGTTGTAACATGAACTTATATCTGCACAACTGTGGTTATTTTCATTTATTCACAACAGCAAAGAGATGGAAGCAACTCAAGAGCCCATCATTTGATGAATGGTAAAACTATGATACATTGACACAATGGAACATCATGTAACACTAAAGAAAGATAAAGAATTTGAGTAATAGTGCATAGTGGACGAATCTAGAGGAAATTATGCTAACCAACATAAATCAGTCACGAAAGGAAAATTATTGTATAAAACCACTATTAGAAGAAGTAAACGAAAAATTTATGCATAAATAGATTCGTTCTTGGGTAGTCACCAAAAAGGGAGAAAAGAAGGTGGAGGAAATAAAAATTACTAAATAACAGACTTACAGTTGGCCTAGTGGTAAGAATTTGTACTGTAACCCCTAAGGCACACAGTTCAAATCCACCTAGGATTTCTCTTGTGTTTGTTCCCTGCAAGACAGGAGACAGCAAGGGGCCCCCTACAGAGGGAGTGTTACTTCCTGAGCTAGAGTTCACCCTGAGGCATCAAGGTTAATAGTTAAGGGTAAACCAAATTCTTACATTTGTGAACCCCTCCCTCCTGAGTCAAGCAAAAGGTTTTCAATAGAAAGAGATTGGCTTCATTTGCATTGAATTCTCTTTGTGATTTACTTCCTGATAATTTTCAATAAAGACACAGAGAAGCTTGGCTTGGGGTCTTCAGTCGAGAACTGCTGGCCCCCTGTTTTATGCTCTCTGCTCTATCACATTCCTGGCTGTTTGTCTCTTTATTAATAATTAAAAGATTATTCTATTCTTTGGGACCCTTGGTCTGCAACAATATCCTGTGGCACATTCAGACTGAGCAGTCGGCTTTGAATTTAGGGAACTCAGTCAAGAAGGGCAGGTGGCTGTTTTTAGGTGCTGTTCAGTCGACGAGGTCGTATGGAGTCCCTCTGAACCTTGTTCTATTCTGCTCTACCCTCACCATCTCTGATACGCTCAGGCTCCTGTTACAGTCACTGCCGTCAGTCTATCTTGCTGAGAGGCCTCCTCTCCTCCTCTGATCTTCCACCTTTCCAGCACAATGTCTTTTTCCAAGAACTGGATGACTTTCCCCCAATACCTGAGGCTGGAATTCCAGAAAAATTCACAGTGTTGGCCAGCCTGCATGAGATCACTGGATTCAGGGTCCTCTCTTCCTTGTTGATAAGAGCATGTGGTACTCTATTGAACTGCCAAAGTTGGGGTGTCCATGGTATGAACCCTCAGTGAATTTAGAGAGCTGATAGCTGAGCACGCTTTCATTTAATAATCTCTCCCACCAGCTTCTTAATGATTTATAGGCTCTGATGCGAGTATTAGGAGTCAAATTCCAGCTAAGCTGTTTACTTGTCTGAGACCAGTTTAGTCCCAACTGACCTCAGTTTCTCTGTCTGTAAATAAGCAATAATGACTGTGGTCTCTCTACACTGGAATTAAGGGGTTTACACAAGACTGTGTGCATCAGACATGTGGCACAGTTCCTGCCTGGCACAGCCTGGGCACGCAGGAAATGTGATTTAGAGGCACGCAGGTTTCACGTGCTCACTGCTCTGAAAAGCAGCCTTTCGCCTCTTTCTATTATCCAGGGAGCATTCTGGATACTTGACTGAATAGCAATGTTATGTGGCCACTGACACAGAATGACTGAAGACGCCAGGACGTGTCTGTAAATGTCCAGAGAATTCCAGAGCAAGTGTACGTAACCTTCCTGGGTCTTCCTGTCACATGTCAGCCACCTTCTGCCCACAATGAACCAGTCTGGATATATTGGTGCAACCTCACCGTCTCCAGAGAAAGCCCATCTCAGCTTCACACCTCAGTTGCACAAGAGCAGATTCAACTTCTAGTGACTCTGTGTGTGTGTCAGGGGCAAACTATGCTCCACAGAATTTTCAGTGGCTGCAATTTGGGAAACAGATTTCTAGACTTCTCTTTTAAAAAAAAATTACTACATTTTATTAATGCCAAAGCAAATTGATAATAAAGAGTTTGGACATTTTGGAGAATGTAGTAGTGCAATTCCTATTAACTCAAGATAAGAAATAGAAGGGGGAGCTTGAGGGGGCCCACTCTGATTCCAATATTGTTGTTAGATGTCTAGTTGTGTACTAGACTTTTAACATGACTCTGAGTACACTCAAACCTCCCACCTTTGGCTAGTATCCAAGGGTGCTGCTAGGTTGCAAACAACCCACCAAAGAACAGTTTTCCTTAAATTAAAAACTTCCTTTGTTCCTCCTCTGACTCATAGGGAGAGTTGACACTCATTGACGACAGCAAGAGTGGTTCATTTTCTTTTGTTTTGACTAAACAATAATTTGATTGGAAATGCTTGCTGGCACAGTAATTAATGACTGGCTGGTAAAGCGACAGGCACTTAGCTCAGTCACTCATTAACCACCAAGAAATGCCAGGAGTGGAGAGTATTCACTGTTGTCACAGACTCTCAAAGAAAGAAACAACTAAGCAATTGCTTGTCATGCAGAGAGAAGACTCAAAATGAAGTGGCATGTTGCCATAGACACGGTTTCTGGCTCAGGTGGCCCTGAAGCTCTTCACGCCTGCCCTCACCAGCAAGATGATGAGACCCAGCTTTCAGGGGCTACAGCTGGGCCTGAGCCCCTCGAATGTCTGACTGGGTGCAGCTCCAGGCTCACGTGGAAATCCACAAGCCCTCAGTTGTCACCATCGTTTCCTGAGAAGTGTTTCTAAGCAGACATTTCTTGCTCCTGCTCCAGGTCAAGCCTCATGTGTGCAATACCAGAGGGGATAAAACCAGGAAGCAACGCAGGTACTCTGGAGTGAGGGGAGTTGTTGTTTACTTAGAAGTTAAGCATTATAGAATGGAATAGGGTGTGGTTAGCGTGAGCAAAAGCATTAAAGGGACAGCAGGTGTCTTGTTTTCTTTTTTTTTTTTTTAGAATTGATAACAAGGTCAAAAGTTATTTCAGCAAACCATCTAGATAATACCATCTCCCGCTGTAACACAGACTGTTTATCTTGAAAACAGAAACTCCTACAAATGACCAATACATGTGAGCTGAAGTTTCACCATCCTTGCTTTTAAGGAACACTGGTTGCACTTCCTTCAAAACAGACTTGAAAAAAAAAAGGAAAAAACCAAGACAAAAACAAAACAAAACAAAACAAAAAACCCCAGACTTGCTTGTACATTTGACAGTCTATGGGGTATTCAATACTCTTCTCCAATATCATAACTCAAAGACATTGACTTTTCTTCTGTAATCCTTATTCATTGTCCTACTTTGAGCTGCACAGTAAGTAACTGAAAAGATCATGGCTTGGATTAGGCACATCTTAGTCTTTAAACTGATATCCTTGCTCTTTAGCACTTTGAAGAGGTCCTTGACAGTAGATTTTCCCAAGGCAACTTGTCTTTTGATTTCCTGACTGCTTTTACCATGGATGTTGATGGTGGAAGCAGTAAAATGAAATCCTTGACAACTTGAATGTTTTGTAGCCTACTGGTTCAGTGGTGAGGATTTTTCTTTTCTTGATGTTGAGATGTGGTCCTTATCAAAGGCTGTACTTTGCTCTTCTGCAGCAAATATTTCAAATCCTCTTCACTTTCAGCGAGTAAGGCTGTGCCATTGCATATCCCAAGTTATTGATGAATCTACCTCCAGTCCTGATGCCACCACGTTCAACAACCAATGGTAATGAGGGAAGAAGTCTAAGCTACACTGAAGACATTGACAAAAATGAGGCCCTAGGAAATGGATTATCAAGTGACATATTTTAACAAACAGGTAGCAGCCTTAGACATGCTTACTAGACTTTGCCAAGAAATTTGGAAGCAGATACCTGCTCAACTGACTAGAAGAGATCCATAGTTGTTCCCATTCCATAAAAGGTGATTGACCTGTAGAAATTATCAAACTATCGTTAATATCACATGCAAGTAAAATCTTGTTGAAAAGTATTTAAAAAATGGCTGAAATGGTACATCAACAGGATACTGCCAAAAACTCAAGCTGGATTCAGAAGAGGCTATGGCCACAGGAATTATCATTGCTAATGACATGAGGATCCTGGCTGAAAGCAGAAAATAACAGACAGATATGTGTTTTATTGACTATGAAAGGCATTTGACTGCATGGATCATAACAAAAGATGGCTAACATTGAGAAGAATGAGTATTTAAAATAATTGTACTCAAAGGAAACCTATGTATATAGAAAGAAACTGTTGTCTGATCAGAACAAGGAAATAATACATGTTTTTAATCTAGAAACATGTGAGTGAGGGTTGTATCTTTTTTCCATACCTATTCAATTCATATGCTGAGCAAATCATTCAAGAAGCTGGACTATATGCAAATTTTCAGTTATGTGGTTCAAAACTTACACAACCAGGAGGGAGAAATATAGAATATTTATATGTTACTTGCTCATCTCACTATGGTAGATTGAACCCTGACCTCCCACTTTTACTGAGATTAACTGCTATCAGGCCACAAGATACTCTCTGATCCACTACTCAGCCATATATTTTAAAAATCCATATTAAGCAAGCAGAAGATTGGCACAGGAAAGAAGAGACTAACAACTTTAAGTGAAGCAAAAGTGGCTGGCAGACTCCCTGTTAAGGACTTCTTGACAGTGAATATTTGTGGTGTTGTTGTGTACCATCCTGTCAGAACTGACCCATAGCTGACACTCGAGTGGGTTTTCAAAGGTGGCTAAACACACAAGAGGAGACTGCCCATCTTTCTCCCATAGAGCAGCTGGATTTGAACCGCATGCCTTTGAGATTGCAGTGCAGATTCTTACAACTAGGCCACCAGAGTGGTGCAGGTAAAAAACAAAACAAACAAACACACAAAATCAAAGCATGATATTTGCTATTAGTTTCTCTAACACTGGACAGTATTAGTCCCCTCCCCACTTCCGTGTGTTGAGATTGAGCACCATGGACTGCAAGGCACCAAAGATGATCTGTTGGTCTTGGTGGACGTCCCAGCAACATGCCCAAGGAACTTGAGAAGGAAACGGCAGTCACCACAGGAAGCAGTCTTTCTCCAGGTGTCCCCCTCACAATCACTAGATGTGTATCCCCCAGTGGTTACAAAATATCAAACCCCCAAAACAGCAAAGCCAAACTCACAGTGGAAAGGGACATGCTGAGTCTCAGTGGAAGGGGACATGCTGAGTCCCAGTGACCCTATAAGAGTAAAACTGCCCCACATCCCCTGCCCCTCTTGTGTGTATGTGTGTCTCCACTGTGGTTTCCGAGGCTACTTGCTATCTTACAGAAGCAGACTTCCTGCAGAATGGTGTGTGGTTTCTGGTGGTTTTGAAACCCCTTTGGCAGTCCAGCACTTTATTACTGTGCCACCAGCCTCATCCTCCAGTGCTGAGCTCTGGACAAGTCTTTCCTTTTCTTCTTTTTTTTTTTTTAAAAAAAATTCCTAAAAAAAATTCATCATTGCATCCACCAGATGCTCTGCTGGAGAAGGAGGAACAATCTCCTCCTGTACCAGTCAGATCTGATTTGACGGTAAGCACACAAAATATAATTTAAAAAAAAAATCATCATTGCAGATTTTCTTCCCCATCTTTCCCCTGACCCATCTTCAATGCACCTCTTGTTCCAGATTGTTGTCATTCACATGATACCTAATCATATATTTCTTTTGGACAGTTCTTCCCCTCATCTAGTCTATGACAGTGTTTATTATTTATTATTCACTCTTTCCCCCAAAGGACAAATACTGCATAGCAGAGCTGTTATAAAATAGGACAGACATGGGGTGAGGGAGTGTTTGGACACATCTTTGCTGTCTACACTCACTTCCTAAATGCTCTCCAATTAAGCCCGCTGCTGCGGAGTCGGAGTCGATTCTGACTCAATGGCCCTCCATAGATTTCCAAGGCTGTGAATTTGCATGGGAGGAGACGGATCAACCAAGGAGCAGCTGATTGATTTGAACTGCTGATCTTTCAGTCAGTTTAGTGCACGGCACTACTAGAGCTCATTCTTAGCCAATTACAGATCTCTAAGTATCATCTGAAGCAGGCTGTCCTTCTCCACAGTCGGCCACAGCAAAGCTCTTAAACAGCATGACCTTCGCACTCCTCTGGAGGGGAGGGGTCAGTGTCCACCACCATCTCCCTGGGACCTGGATCTGGGTAAGCTTGGGACTCTCTCTTAAGCACCGATGCTGTAACTAAACTGGTTTCTTACCCCTTCAGTAAAATGTGCACCGGGCATGGGGATGACTTATCTCTGTTCCATGTCTAAAGATTCAGCAGGAAAATTTTAAGGCTCGGATCTGTAATCATCCGAAGGCCTGTTCACTTCTGCTTCTAGAAGCCCAGCTGGAGCTCTTGGCCAGACACCCACACTTTGGTCCTCCCTGTGGCCAGGACTTCCTCCTCAGCATGGTGGCTGGGTTCTGAGAAGACTTGTCCCAAGAGAGAGGAAGGGACAGCCAGTCACTTTTAGGGCCTTACTTTGTATGTTATGCAGCATCATTTCTGTACCCTTTTGTTGGCTGAGACAGTCACAAAGGTTCATTCAGTTCAGTGGGAAGGAGACATAGATACCACCTGTTGATGAAGCCTGTCAGCATCATGTTTTAAGGAGAGTCCAAGGGATGGATGGAATGTATATTAGTGGAACTATCTCTGCAAAATACAGTCTGCCCATCATCCTAGAAGTTTTAACAAATGTCTGAAAATTACGCTGAAATTTACCGTATTGTTACTAAGAGCCGTTGAGTCAACTACAACTTATAGTGACCCTATGAACAACACTTCTGAACCCTGCCCTATCCTGAGCCCATCTCACTGTTTGTGACACACCTGCCCCCACTGCCACAGCCACTGTGTCAATCACCTCATCCAGGGTTTTCTTCTCTTGTACTGACTGTCCACCCTTCCAAGCATGATATCCTTCTCCAAGGACTAGTTCCTCCTGGAAACATGCCCAAAGTATATGAGACAGAGCTTCACAATCCTTGCCTCCAAGGAGCAACCTAGTTTCATCTTTTCCAGGACAAACCTGTTTGTTTTCTTGACAGTCCGTGGTATGTTCAATACTCTTCTTCAGCATCATAACTTAAAGGCATTGATTCTTCTTCTGTCTTCCTTAGCAATTTTCCAGCTCTCTGATGCATGATAAGTAATTTGCAAAGACCATAGGTTCGATCAGGCACAGCTTAATCTCTAGACTTATATTGTTGCTCTAGAGAAGTCCCTGACAGTAGACGTTTCCAAAGCAACTTGTCTTTTTTTTTCAACTTGTCTTTTGATTTCCAGACTGCTGGTATAAGAGTGTTGATCATGAACCTGAGCAAGATGAAATTGTTAACAATCTCAGTCTCTTCTCCATCTATTCTGATGCTGCCAACTGATCCACGAGTGAGCATCTTTGTTTTCGTGATGTTGAAATGCAATCCATATTGAAGAATGGACTCCTTGATTTTCTGTAGCAAATCTTCAAGTCCTCCTCAGTTTCAGCAAGCAATGTTGTATCATCTTCATAACACAGGTTGTTGATGAGTCTTCCTCTAATCCTGGTGCCACATTCCTCCTCATCCAGCCTCTTCAATGACCTGCTTGACATAGAGACTGAAAATGTATGGAGACAGGATGCATTCCTGAGGCACTCCTTTCCTGATTTTGAACCACTCAGTGCTTCCTTGCTCTGTTCTGATCACTTCTTTCTGGTCCAAGTCTAGGTTTCGCATGAGTACAATCAAGTATTTTAGGATTCTCATTCTTCTCAATGTTAGCCACAATTTTTTATGAGCCACATAGTTAAATGTCTTTGCATAGTCAATAAAACATAAACACATATTCTTCTGAAACACATGTTCTCCTGATATTCTCTACTTCCAGCCAAGATCCATCTGATATTGGCAATGATGACTCTAGTGCCATGGCCTCTTCTAAACCCAGCTTGTATTTTTGGCATGAAAATGACCATGAGAAAAATGTCAATGCAAAAGCCAAACCTATGCAGCATAAAGAAATGCTAATTTTTTTCCTTAAGACCTCCCTAAGCCATTCCTCTGGGTATTGTGGATTGATACAAACATACATTTCAGGAAACATCTTTTTTAAGAGAAATTACAAGGTTGAACAGAGTTTCCTTGTGTTGTGCATAGTCACTCTGAATCAGGAGTCTAAGAGATAGCACTTAACAACAACAGCAACACAGCGTGCAAACAGTCTACACCTTTCCCTAGGTAATTAGTTCTTCTGCTGCTGTAGCCTGTACAGAGCTGTGTTTTCCTCTAAGTTCAAATGCATCAGCCACTCTGAAAGAAAGGCAGGCAATCTCCCTCTGTGTCACTCACAGCCTCGAAAATCCAGTGGAGGGTCAGCTATGAGTCCTATTCAACTTTGTGGAACTGAATTAGTATTAGTTATGCCTCTATTCCACATTTTTCTCTCTCCTAATCCTTTTAGAGTTTATTGAACTGAAATTGTCTTAAGGGACTGCTAGACTTTAGCCGATTTACAACTATTCTGTTTCCACCCTGGTTCTACAATGTTCACATGGAAATGACTCAATATGTTGACGGGATTGATGAAGAATCAGCTATGTCCCAATGTCTATCTCATCTACCACTATATTATAAGCCTGGCATATTGCTGTTGGGTGCCGTCGAGTCAAATGTGACAAATAGCAATCCCGTGAACCACAGATCTGAACCCTGTCCTAGACTGTGCCATCCTCATAGTCTTTGACATACTCAAGCCCATTGCTGTAGTCACTGTCAATTCATCTGATTGAGAATCTTTCTCTTCTTTGCCATCCCTCTGTCCCTCTTGAAGGAATAAACTCTCCAAACAAGAAGCCCAAAGTATGACATGAAGCTTCATCATCTTTGCTCCAAGGAGCACTCTGGTTGCACTTTCTGTAAGATATATCTAGTCCTTCTTTTGGCAGTCCATGGGATATTCGGCACTCTTCTCCCACACCACAGTTCAAAGGCACTGATTCTTCTTCTGTCAATCCTTATTCTTTGTCTAGCTCTCAGAAGCATAGCAAGTGATTAGAAAGACCATGGCCTGAATCGGACACGCCTTAGTCCTGAAACTGACATCATTGCTCCTCAATAATTTAGAGAAGTAACAAATGTTTTGATTGTGTATCCAAGTAAGATGAAGTCATTAACAGTTTTCATCTTTTCTCCATCTTTGATGATTACCTATCGAGTTCAGTGGTGAGAACTTCTATTTTATTAACATTGAGATGCGTGCAGTCCACATGGAAGGCTGCAGTATTTGACTTTCTGCAGTCCTCCTCACTTTCAGCAAGCAAGGTTTTGTCATTTGCATAATGAAGGTTACTTATGAGTCTTCCTCAAATCCTGATGCCACATTCTTCTTCATAAACCCCAGAATCTCTAACAATTTGTCCATCATACAGATTAAACAGGTATGAAGAAAGAATAGAGCTCTGACACCCACCTTCCCTCATTTTAAACCACATAGTGGTTCCCTGTACTGTTGCACAACAGCCTGGTAGGTTGTTGTTGTGTATCCTTGAGTTGGAGCAGATTGCCCATCTTTCTTCAGTGGAGCAGCTAGTAGAATTGAACCGCACACCTTTGGAATTGCATAGTAGTATCTTGTCACTAGCCTGACATGTAGTAGGTGCTGAATTAGGAAGAAAAAAAAATGGAATGGATTGCAATCTGCTAAATACAGGAAACTTCATTTTGCCATATGGTGGAGGGCTACCAGTTGCTGTCATTCTGGGAGCTATGCCACTGATATTTTAAACATCAGCAAGGTCATTCATGGTGGTGACCCTAAGTTTCTAGGCTAGAAAGAATAGCCTGATTTACTTCTGAAAATCTGGCAATGGAATTATATGGATCACTGATAGAAAAACTAACTAGCTCTGTAATATTTCACTTACAGAAAAGTGAAATGTTTAAGAATAAAGGCAATGTTTAAAGAAGCCCTGATCACAACAGAATATTGTGCTGTTAGCAATGATTAGAACATGGCAGGGGAATGGGAAACACTTTGTTCTGTTGGCAAGGAATCAATAGCCAATAACAACAAGTGCAAATGAAAGCCTGACCTTGACCTTAACTGGTATTTCAATCTTGCACAATAGTGCAAGAGCTATTACAAGGTAATTTATGATTAGAACTTAGTGTCAAAAGTCTCTGGGACTTGGGAAAAAAGAAACACCCACACATAAAAAGTCAGAAAACATGAGAAGGGGCTTATAGTTCCTGAGAAGACCTGCTGGTGTGGTGGGTTAAGGCTTGGGTTCCTATACAAAAGGGGAGCAGTTCAAAGCAGCTGCTACATGGGAGAAAGATGTGCCTTCTGTTTCTGTTAAGATTTACAGCCTCAGAAAACCTGATGGAGCAGCTCTCCGCTGATTCGGGTTATCATGAGTTAAAATAAAGGTGATGGTAATATGTTTGGTTTGACTTGGTTGATCCTACTACACAAGGGGAACACTGCCCCATTAGAAATCAATAAAGATGTGTGCCAGGCTTGTATCCTTTCTCTAGGACTCTTCAATCCGGGTTATATGAAGAAGAATGTGACATCAGGATTGAAGGATGACTTGAGTTATGCACATGACAAAACGTTGCTTGCAGAAACTGAAAAGACTTACTGCACAAGCTAAAAGATTACAGCCTTCAATAGAGTTACCTCTCAAAACCAAGTAAACAAAAAATCCTCACCACTGAACCAATAGACAACCACATAATAGATGGAGAAACTTTCATTCCAAGTTGTCCATAATTTGATTTTCTTTCAATCTGTAATCAACACTCATAGTGTTGAAGCAGTCAAAAAAATAAAAATGTGTGTTGCATTGGGCAAATGTGCTTCAAGGACGCCTCCAAAGGGCTAACGAGCAAGGGTGTCAGTTTAAAGCTGAGGATGTGCCTGATCCAAACCGTGGTATTTTAATTGTTTCTTATGCATCTGAAAGGTTAACAATGAATAAAGAAGACAAAGAATTGATACGTTTGAACTGTGTTGGAGAAGAGTACTGAATATCCCATGGACTCCCCAAAGAACAAACAAGTCTGTCTTGGAAGCAGTACCACCAGACGGTTCCCTAGAGGCCAGGATGGTGAGATTTCACCTCACATACTTTGGGCATGCTGTTGTTGGGGCGTAGTCCATGTGTATAGTCACTGTTTATGTTTTTAAAAAAGTAGTATCTGCAATTTTCAAGTTATATAAGTCACTAATCACCATGTGAAAACAACCTATCAACCTTATTAGTAACGATATTGTTGTTTGCCATCTGGTTGGAACTGACTCAGGGCTGACCTTCCAGTGTGTTTTCAGAGGCAGTAAATTGCACTGAAGGTAACTGGCTAGCCTTTTCCTGCTGAGCAGCTGTGGTTTAGAACCGGTGCCTTTGGGATTGTGGCACAGGTTCTTACCAAAATTCTGATGCCATCACCCCCCAACCCCCAGTAACTATAGAATTATAAAATCACATTGACAAATAATTTTTCTTTTATCAATTGGCAAAGGACTTTTTATTAAGAAAACATGCAATGTTGTCAAGAGAAGATAAACTGCAAAGTGGAATTTAAAGTTGCTTATCAAGAACCTTTAAATCTGGCATGCTCCATGACTTGGTGATTCAAAATCCCTTGAATTTATGCCAAAGACTTAATGACTAAAGTTTTGCCAAGCTCTATACACAAAAGCACTCCTTGAACTGTTCTTTTTAATGGCAGAAAATTGAGAGTGTAGGTCCACGAATTACAGCTTGTCTAAATCAATCATGTTGTTGTTAGGTGCTTTTGAGTCACATACAACTCATAGTGACCTTATGAACAACAGATCTGAACCCAGTCCAATCCTATGCCAGCCTCACACGTCCTGACACATCAGAGCCCATTGTGGCAGTCACTTTGTCAGTCCACCTGATCGAGGGTCTTCCTCCCCTTTTCTGACCCTCCATCCTTCCAAGTATTATGTCCATCTCCAAGGAATAGTCCCTCCTAGGAACACACCCAAAGGATGTGAGGTGAAGCCCTATCATCTTTGCCTCCAAAGAGCACGTAGTAGAATTTTTTCTTCTTTTATCATATAACATACACATATCTCATGAACTGGTGTTTATAAATAACGTCCTAGAAAGTTTTGCTACAAATCTGGAGAACTCTTATTTCTTTTCTCTATTTTTAGATGACCTCATATGGACATGCCAATTCTGGTTGATTGTCTTGAAAACATCGACTGAGACGCTGGACCTGCATGTCCAAAAGCCCATTCTCTCTAGAGAGCAGATGGCATGGGGAAGACTGTGGTGCCATGTTTGTTCTGCAGCTCACTCTGCCGGAGATCTGTAAGACTGTGTGAAGAGGTGCTCTGCAGTCCCTAGAGTGGGAGAACAGGCATGAAGCGGCCTGTGCTTCTATTCTATGTGCATCGTGTGGGAAGATCTACGGAGGGACAGATTCGCGAACCTCCGTGCCATCCTCGTCCCAGAGGCGGCATGCTTCCTTCATGACAGGTGATCTGATGGATCTGCTTTCCCAGCACAAAAGAAGGACTCCCTGGACATGGTTTGGAGGGTCAATGAGTTCTAGCACATTGTAGGAAAGGGAAAATGAGGCTGGGGGAGCAATTTCCCCCCTCCTTTTCTTTTTTTTTTTCATTTTTATTGAACCTGGAGAAAGGATGAAAGTCACACAAGTGTTGAGGACTTGCGTTCACAGGGTCGCTATGAGTCGTCTATGACTTGACGGCACTGAACAACAACACAGTTCATAGTTTAATGAAAGTTTACAGAAATCTTGGATTTCCATTCATTCATTGTTGCACATTATCCTCCCTACCCCTACGCCACAGTTTGCTTTTCTCTTTAAAAAAATTCTTTCATTTCTACACATTTCCCTTCCTCCCTACCGCCCTCTCCCCATGTCCACTTTGCTATGCAGAGGGTGAGCATTTTGACTGTATGAGGGAAATAAAGCCTGTCTATTCTCTTTTCTTTGATTCTACATTATGTTATTGTTGGGTGCCAAGAAGTTGACCATGTATCTGTACCCTGTTCTTCACCTTCCTCATCATTTCTGATATACTTGAGTCCATTGTTAAAGTCACTGGTTGATTCAAACTGCATGTCTCCAGGATTGCAGCACAGCTCTTGACCTCTAGGCCACCAGAGTTACTCCACCCCCCATTGTCTCTAAGTTAAAGATAGTTGCATATAATAGTTCAAAATGTTCCACAGTAGCATCATTACCTGTTGTAAAGAAGGAAACTTCACAACAAAAAACTCCTGCCTTTTAGATCCCACTCAGCATGCCACCCTCATCCACTTAACAAGAGCAGCTAAACAAAACCATAAAAACCATCTTTATCAACTTGTCGTGTATGGTCATCAAATGTAGTGATGACAACGCTGGTGAGTGACAACAATAGTGAAGTAGGTGTGTGGTAACTACAGGGAGAGGCTCAACAGAGGCAGCTTTTTAGAAAAGATGCAGCCCTTTTGCTTGTGAGGTGTAGATATCTTTTACACTGAGAATCAGCCAATCACATGATCTACCTTGTTTGGTCAGATTATACCATCTTGAAAAGCCACAGCATCAGTTATAAAATCACATCAAGAGTAAGCTTGGCCTGCCCGTCCATTCCCACACTTGAGGGCATCTTTATACTTGGAGATGATAGCCAGTGTTAGATGGATCCTGGCTGAAAGCAGGGAGTGGCAGAGGAAAGGCTATCTGAGTTTCATTGACTGTGCAAAAGCATTTGACTGTGTGTATCACAACAAACTGTGGCTCACTCTCAGCAGAATGGAAATCCCTGAACAATTGATTGTGCTTATTTGAAACCTATCATTGGACCAGGAGCCAGTCATCAGAACAAAGCAAGGAAACACTTGATAATTCAAAAATCAGAAAGTGATGCTGTGGGTGCATCCTATGTGCCTAAATTTTCAATCTATATGTGGAGCAGATCATCTGGGAAGTTGGGCTCTATGATAAGGAATGTGGCATCAGGATTGGAAGGAGGTTCATCAACAGTCTGAGTTACGAAGATGACAAAACCTTGCTTGCTGAAACCGAGAAGGACCTGAGGCATTTGCTGTACAAGGTCAAGGACTGCCTCCTTCATATGGCTTGAAGCTCAGCATTAAGGAAACAAAGAATCTTAGCACTAAGCCAATTGGCTGCATCACAATAGATGGAGAAGAGATTGAGACTGTAAACAGCTTCAGCTCGCTTGCCTCCACATCGCTGCTATTGTTATCAACAGCCAGTAAATCAAAAGATGAATTGCACTGGGAAAATCCGTTCTCAGGGGTCTCTGAGGATGCTAAAGAGCAATGATGTCAGTCAAGAGACTAAGGCATGTCTGATTCAGGTCATGGCTTTTGCAATTACTTGCTATGCATCAGAGAACTAGACAATTAATAAGGATGACATACGAAGCATTCATGCCTTTGCGTTATGGTGCTGGAGAGGAGGACTGATTATACCACGGACTGCAAGAAAAACAAGCAGTCTTGCCAGGAGAAGGTGAAACCAGACTGCTTGTTGGAGCCTAGGATTTTGAAGCCTCATCTGAAATACTTTGGGAATGCTGCATGGACCAGTCCTTGGAGAAGGACATAATGCTTGCAAGGGTGGAGGGACAGCATAAGAGAGGAAGACACTGGAAGAGATGCATTGACTCAGTGTCTCAGGTAAAGGGGGTAGGTGTATTGGAGGCAATGAAATTGGCTCTAGACAAAGCAGGGTTCAGAGCTGTTGTATACAGGGCTGCTATGAGTTCACGCAACTCAACAGCAAATAACATAAGAAAAGTTTATAGTATTAACATACTGGGAGAGGGAGATGAGTCTATCAGAAGTCTAATTTCAGGAAGGCTTAGACAATGAGAATGAGAATGAAGTTAGCACGTGATAAGAGAATAGCTATGTTGACTGCTCATGTGGGCTTAGCCTCAGGTCAAGGTACCTGGAACCATGTAACCGAAAGGACAGTATGTATCGGTGGCCTGCAGAGAGCAAAAAAATTCCCACTCTCATGATTAAACCACTGTCTGCATGGATCTCTCATTGAAGTGGGGTCCTCCAGGGTCCACAAGCTCGGTTCACTGTAACGGCTGGGTGGCCACCATGAAGACAGAGGTGAGCACCATAGTGGGGAGCAGGGGCAGGTCATGTCTGCAGACAAAAACTAGATCACATAGATTACGGGGACCAGGTCCTCAAGGAGACACTGCACAAGGCAGCAGCTTTCATTCTCAATTCCAGTTGAGAAATCCAGGCAGTTGTTGATGACGCCGGCTTGGCTGTTTCTTTCAGGAATGCACTCAGGTCAATTAAAAAGGGAAGGACAGAGAGGAAAAAAATGACACCTCTTGCCTGGCTGTAAGGAACCCAAATTTCCTACCTGAGTAGGATGAGGGTGGCCAACTACCTGTCGATGGGCTTGGGCAAGAGGCTGTGGATGGAGTTCTGTCTGAGCACAAGCACCAGGCAGGCGAGGAAGAGGCGGCTGTGGAAGTGAGCACACACGCCCAGGAGGGTGGGATGCCAAACTGCCTGACGCACAGCCCCACGGCCATGTCAGTCATCGCCAGGGACACCAGACAGTAGGAGGAGGGAGTCTGCAGGGTACCCAACTCGCCCCCTCAGCGCACACCAGCACACTGCCTGCCACCTACACGCGGCCTTGGCCAGCTCCAGCTCCACACATAGTGCCTCCTTCCTGCATCAGAGAACAGACTTTCAGAAATGTCAATCATCAGTATTGTGATGCAATGAATCAGAAATATGATTCATCCCTCTTTCAAGCACATAAGAGCACCCCCCCCCCCAGTGTTCCAGCCCTCTGGAGACAAAGGTGCCCTGAGCTCTCTCGGGGTCCCACAAGCTGCCCAGTGACATCACGTGCCCTCTGTGAGGCCCTGCCTGCCAGCCCTCTGGAGACAACGGTGCCCTGAGCTCTCCCAGGGTCCCACCAGCTGCCCGGTGACATCACGGGCCCTCTGTGGCGAGAGGGTCACGGAAGGTGTCGGGGCATCGTTCATGGTTCCCACTTGTTGCCCAGAGCAGGGAGTCTCACTCACCTTCCTGGGCTCCAGAGAGAGTTAGTTGGTCACAAGGATGGGATGGTGGCGGGGGGAGGGGAGAATGAGAGTCAGGGGATCAAGGGAAGGTGAGGTCAGGTGTGGAGGACATCAGACTGGTAGCAGGGGTGCAGGGTCCTCAGGCGCCCCAGCCTCTTGCCTGCATGACCACTGCCACTATCAGTTTGCACCTCCCTGGGAGCACACTCTCCTGAAACCCCAAAGCGTCGTTGCTATTCAGGTAAAAAAGGGACAAAAACCTATGTGGCCTAGGAATGAACGAATGAAAATCTCATTTCCCTGTCAATGTTTGTGAAAACCACAGTGAAAATGTCTTTTAATAATAATAAAAAAAAACCTACACAAAAGCCTCACTAGAAAGGGCAAAGTAGGCTCAGCCTCCCCAACGCCGGCGCTACACACCTGCCTGTCCTCTCCCAGCAGCAGGTGAGGAAATCGGGCCCACAGCTACCCAAACAACTAGAGACCAGGATATTTGAGCAAAGGAGCCTCTCGAATCTTGTAGCACAATATCCACAGAGCCCCAAACTCTACTCAGTGAGAACCCCAGAAAAACAGAGCTGCCAGCAGCACTGAGCGAGAGACCCAGACCCAGCACAAGGCAGCCCCCACCCAAGCCTCCCCGCCGCCGGCGCCACATCCCTGCCTGTCCTCTCCCAGCGTCAGGGGAGGAAATGGAGCCAACAGAGTCCCCAACAACAAGAGACCAGAATACTCGTGCCACAAAGCTTCTCAAAACTTCTAGCCCTATGGCAACAGAGCCCAAAATGATGCTCCCTGTGAATACGAGACAAACACAGCTGCCAGCACCTCTGAGCGAGTTTCCGGGCACAAGGCAGCCCCCATCGAAGCCCCTACGGTGCTGGAGCTACACACCTAGTGATGTCCCACCAGGACCAGTCGACGCCATTGGGCCAACGGAGCCCCCAGCAGAAACAGTCCATTGCCGTGGACCAACAATGCCCCGCACATCAGCAGGCAGCTGCCACGCGGAGCCCCGTGATGCACTGAATGACAGTACCAGACCAACGCAGTCCCCAGCAGCACGGAGTGACCACCCCAGTGCGAGGCAGGCCCCGCGCAAGCCTCCCCGGTGCTGGAGCTACCAAGCTAGTCATCTTCCGTCAGCACCAGCTGAATATCGTGGACCCACAGAGCCGCGAGCAGCAGGTGAGGGACTCCATTTTGTAACCAATGTGTCATTTTAAAATATATATGTGCCTCTAGAGCAGTAAACTGAAAGCTGTGGTTAAAGGGAGAAAAGAGCCCCCACCCAAACATCAGCCAATCCTGTATCACCCTGTTTTCGCGGGCTTTCCTTT
>NW_006400250.1:632491-636666 GCF_000299155.1 Elephantulus edwardii | reverse complement strand
AAAATTAATAAAATATAGAAAAAAAAAGACATGCTGGGACAAAACTTAGTAGGCTGACAAATACAACCAGAAATGCATAATCTGGAGAGCATTATCTATCCATCTTAATATCCATTTTTTATATCCATCTTAAACATTTTTATGTTAAAAGTTAATTTTCCATCTTAAAAATGAGAATAATTGTGTATTTTTTAAAATTTAGTATTCATGCACTTTAAGAAAAAGACAGTGTGCAGTATGTCTCACTGTTGTTGAGTCAATTCCAACTCATTGTGACCCTATAAGATGTGTTATAACTCCCATTTAGAATTTTGAAGGCTTCATATCTTTATGGAAGTGGACAGCTTTATCTTTCTTCCACAGAGTGAATGAATGATTCAAACCACTAACTTTTTAGCAGTCCAATGCCATCGAGTGCTCTCATACATTTCCCTGGTTTACCATCTTTTTTCAGGTAGATGTTGTCGATTTATATCCACTGCAGTTTATCCAGGGTGATCCTCAATAAATATATTCAAAACTAATCACATTATAATGAAACTTTCCTTAGAAAATCCCAGTAGGTTCATTATCAGGTTTCTAGGGGGAAAAAAAAGAAAAATATTCAGACGTATTTTATCCACATACTATGAATAGTATGTTTTTGCAACATGGGTGATGAAGGATATTGCTTCTTATCGTGTATAATCTTCTATTTGTAATTTCTAAAATAGTACTGTTTTTATTTAGTGAACTGAAAAGAATGAGATAAAACTTAAAATTTTATGCAATTCTCTATTACAGATGGCACAGTTGCTGAGGAAAAGGGAGACTTTAACTAGACTCTGTAGCTTTATTAGTAATTTATTCTTTTTGAATTACCAAGAATTTTGTTTTACTGGGATCCACAATCAACATCCGTAGACGCAGCAAACAAAAAATGAAATGTGTTTCAATGAAAAGAAATGTGCTGCAAAGACCTCCTTAAAACTTTAAAAAAAACAAAGATGCTACTTTGAAAATTAAAAATAAGATGATGCAAGCTATGGTATTTTCAGTTGCCTCATGTGCATGTGAAATCTGAACAAGAAATGTTGTTGTTGTTGTTATGTGACATCAAGTTGACTTAGACTCATAGCAACCCTATGAACAAAGGCTATGAACTCTGCTATATCCTCACTGTCTCTGACACACGTGCTCCCATTGCCACAGTCACTGTGTTACTCCATCTTATCCAGGGTGCTCACCCTCCACCCTTCCAGGCATGATGTTCTTCCTTCTCCAAAGAATGGTTCCTCCTGGAAACATATCTAGAGTATTTGAGATGGAACTTCCAATCTGTGCCTCTAAGAAGCAGCAAGCTTGTTTTCACCCTTTCCAGGACAGACCTGTTTGTTCTCTTGGCAGCCCATGTTATATTCAATATTCTTCCCCAACACCACAAATCAAGGGCAGTAATTCTTCTTTTGCCATTATCCAACTCTTAGATGCACAACAATTAATTGTGAAGACCATGGCTTGGATCAGCATACCTTAGTCTTTATATTGACATTGTTGATCCTTATCACTCCTTAGGACTGTTAGGGCGAGGTACCCAGCAGACTTTCCCAAAGCTATTCATCTTCTGATTTTCTGATTCTAGTGGCCTAGTGGCCTGCTTGGCCTTGGGTTGAAGGCACCAGCAGCTTCAAGCCCAAAAGAAGAAGAGGAGGAGGGAGGAGTGGCGTCCACTTCCATAATAGCTTGCCTCCGGAAATCCTATGAACCTGGAGAGAATGAAAGGCACCCAAGCGTCAAGGACTCTCCTTCATAGGGTCGCTATGAGTCGCCTGTGACTCGATGGCACTTAACAACAACAACAACAACAACAGTGGCCTAGTAGTAAGAATCTGCACTGCAATCCAGAAGGCACACAGCTTGAATCCACCAATTGCTCCTTGGGAAAAGGATGGACAATCTCCTATCATGCTCTTACTGCCTCTGAAAATTCTGATGCACTGGTACACAATAATGACAACAGTGCCAAGAGTATTGACAGCGGACTTGAGCTAGACGAAACTGTTAACAACCTCCATCTCTTGTCCACCTATCATGATGTTGCCAATTGACCCAGTAATGAGAATATTTGTTTTCTTTTTTCATTTTTTTAAATTTTATACCAGTTTATTTACAAAGTTCATATACATTATTTGTCACACTATTTTTCATGTTTCCTTTACTTCTTTACTTCCTCCTTCCACCCATCAAAATGTAGAATTGCCATTTTCACAATATAGAGTCTTCTTGTCCATGAACAGGGCACCTATGAGGAGGTCTTTTTATGACCTGTTCCATTTCTTCTTTTGTGACCGGTCTGTTCAAGTGTTCTACATATGTTCTTGTCAATCTGAGTAGGCCATGAGATTCAAGGCATTTGTTCATTTCCCCTTGTTGTTATTATGTGCTGTTGAGTTCCCTGCAAACCTATGTACAACAGCCCTAAATCCTCCTCTATCTCTTGCCAATCTTATTGTCTCCAACACATTTATCCCCAGTGACCACACCATTGACTGAATCAATCCATTTCATCGAAAGTTTTCTTTCCTGTGCTGTCACTCGACATTCCCGAGCATGACATCCATCTCCAAAGACTGATCTGGCCTTGCAACATGTCCAAAGTATGTCAGATTAAACTTCAGAATCTTTGCCTCCAAGGGCCATCTGGCTTTACTCTCTCCAGCATAAACCTGTTTGTTCTCCTAGAAGTCCATGGAATATTCAATACGATTCTACAGCACCACAGCTCAAAGGCATCAACTTTCCTTCTGCCATCCCTAGTCATTGTCCAGCTCTCTCATGCATAGCAAGTAATTGCAAAGACCATGTCCTGTATCAGGCTCACCTTAGTCTCCAGACTGACATTGCTCCTCAGTACTTTGGAGAGGTCTCTGACAGCAGACTTTCCCAATGCAATTTGTATTTTATTTTTCTGGCTACTGGTACCAAGAGTGTTGATTGTAGAGCCAAGCAAACTGAAGCTGTCAACAATTTCAATTGCTTTACCATCTATCATGATGCTGCCAATTGTCCCAGTGGTGAGAATCTTTGTTTTCTGATGTTGAGCTTCAATCCATATTGAAGGCTACAGTCCTTGACCTTCGCAGCAAGCGCTTCAGGTCTTCCTCAGTTTCAGCAAGCAGGGTTGTGTCATCTGCATAATGCAGATTATTGATGAGTCTACCTCCAACCCTGATACCACATTTCTACTCATAGAGCTCAGCCTCCTAGATAATCTGCTTCACATATAAATTGAAAAGATATGGAGATCAGACATATCCCTGGCATGCATCTTTCCCAATTTTGAACCATGCATTGTTTCCTTGCTTTATTCTGACGACTACCGCCGGGTCCAAGTATAAGTTTTGCATAAGCACAATCAAGTGTTCTGAGATTCCCATTCCTCTCAAAGTCAGTCATAGTTTGTTGTGATCTACACAGTCAAATGCCTTTGCATAGTCACTGAAACACAGATAGACATTCCTCTTGCACTTTCTGCTTTCAGCCAAGATCCATCTGACATTAGCTATAATATTCATTAGTGCCACAGTCTCCTTAATCCAGCCTGCACCTCAGGCAGTTCTCTGTTAATGTGCTGTTCCAGTCATTTTTAGATAATCTTCAGCAAAATCTTGCTTTCATTTAATACCATTGATAAAGTTTGATAATTTCCACACTCTGTCAGATAACCTTTCTTTTGAATGGGAACAAATATAGATCTCTTCCAGTCAGTGGGCCAGGTGGTGGTCCTCCAGATTTCTTGGCACAATTGCTGAGCACATCCAGGGCAGCATCTGTTTGTTGAAATATGTCACTTGGTATGCCATCAATTCCTGGGGCCTTTATTTTTTGCCTATTCTTTCAGAGCACCTTCATCATCTTCCTTCATCACCACAGGCTCTTGCTCATATGTTGTTTCATGAAATTCTTCTGTGTTCACCAATTCCTTTTGGTACAATAATTTGGATACTCTGTACATCTTCTTTTTTTTTTTATTAGTTTCAATGAACATTCACAGGGATTCTGGGCTTTCACACCTTCATTGCCGCACCATTCTCTCCACCCTCCTCCCCAGTTTGTTCTTCTTCCCTGCCATCCGAATGTCTGTTTTAATTGTCCAATTGCCACAGTGCTTGTCAAAGTCAGTTCTGATTAATCTC
>NW_006400250.1:595116-600640 GCF_000299155.1 Elephantulus edwardii | reverse complement strand
GCTCCTCTGGGGTTCCGCGGTGGATGGCTGACTATTGCTCTTCCTGGGTCTCTTCCTGGCCCGTCTGGTGGCGGAACTCCATCTCTCTGTGGTCAGTTCTGAGTCCACAGCAATGTGCTCAATCTTTGTTTTTCTTGATGTTGAGCTTCAATCCATATTAACAGCTACAGTCCTTGACCCTCTGCAGCAAGTGTTTCAGGTCTTCCTATTTTCAGCAGGGTTGTGTCATCTGCATAAGGCAGGTTGTGGATGAATCTTACACCAATCTTGATGCCACATTCCTCCTCATATCGCCCAGCATTCTGGATGATCTGTTTTGGATACAGATTGAAAAGGTATGGAGACAGAATACATCCCTGCCAGATACCCTTTCCAGTTTTGAACCATGCAGTGTCTCCTTGCTCTGCTCTGATGATTGCTTCTTGGTCCACGTATAGTTTTTGCATAAGCACAATCAAATATTCTGGGATTCCCTTTCTTCGCAAAGTCAGGCACAGCTTGTTATGATCCACACAGTCAAAAGCGTTTGCATAGTCAATGAAACACGGACAGACATTCCTCCGGTACTCTCTGCTTTCTATCAAGATCAATATAACATTACCTATAACATCCCTAGTACTACAATGTCTTCTAACCCTAGCCTGCACATTTGGCAGTTCTCTGTTGACATGCTGCTCCAGTTGTTTTTGGGTAATTTTCAGGAGAATCTTGCTTGCATGTGATATTAATGATATTATTCGATAATTTCCACACTATATAGAGTCACTTTTCTTTGGCATGGGAACAAATATTGATCTCTTCTAGTCAGGTGGCCTGCTGGCTGTCCTCCAGATTTCTTGGCACAACTTAGTGAGCACACCCAGGCCAGTGTCTGTTTGTTGAAATATGTCAATTGGTATGTCGTCAACTCGTGGAGTCTTGTTTTTTGTCACTTCTTTCAGACCACCTTGAAATTCCTCCTTCATCACCACAGGCTCTTGCTCATTAAATTCTTCTGTGCCAGCCAATTCTTTCTGGTACAGTGAGTGACTCTGTATACTTCTTTCATTTATTTCTATCTTGGATCATTTAACACACCCAAAGCATCCTTAAGTATTGTCACTCGTGGCTTCAATTTGTTTTTCAACTCTTTCAGCTTAAGAAACACTGAGCGAGTTTAGCCCTTTTGATTTTATTACTCAAACTCTTTGCACATTTCATTATAGTATCTTTCTTTGTTGTCTTGTGCTGCCCTTTGTCATTTTCTGTTCAGCTCTTTAATTTCTTGATTTCTTACTTTAGCTTTGGCTTCTAGGCCCTCTAATGCAATATTCAGAGTCTCATCTGACATCCTTATTGATCTTTTCTTCCTCTTCAGCCTTTGTAATGATCTTTTGTATTCTTCATCGATGATATTCTTGATATCCTCCCACAGCTCATTTGGTCTACACTCATCGGTACTCAAGGCCTCAACCCTGTTTCTGAGATGGTTTTGAAATGGTAATTTACAAAACCATTGCTCCTCCATATTGTTTTATTGTGTGGGTGCAATATAATTTCTCAATCTATTCCATTTTGGTTGGGAATTTGGTCTGTTTCCATGTTCTTGCTAGGGTGAATAAAAATGCGGTTATGAAAATTGGTATACAAGTCTCTGTTTGTGCCTCAGTTCTTATTTTCTCATGGTGTATTCCAAGCAAAGGAATAGCTGGGCTATGTGGAATTTCTGTGTTCAGCTTTCTGAGGAAACACCACACTGCCTTCCAGTATGGTTGAAACATTTTACAATCCCACCAACAATGTGTAAGAGTTCCTATCTGTCCACATCCTCTCCAACATTTATTACTTGCTGTCTTGTTAAATTTTGCCACTGCTACTGGAGTGAGATGGTATCTCATTGTGGTCTTGATTTGCAGCTCTCTTATTTTCATAATTTTGAGGATTCCTTCATATGTCTGTTCATCTGAATATCTTCCTCTATAGACATTGTTTCCATGTCTTTTGTCCATTTTTCAGTTGAGCTGTAAGTCTTCTTCTTGTGGAGGCCCTAGAGTATTCGATAAACTTTTGATATGAGGCCTTTGTCTGAAATGGTTTTGCCAAATCTTTGTTAAGTCAGAAGCATCTTGCCTTGGTCCCTGACAACTGGAAAACATTTAGGAAACAAAGAATTGAAACTTAAAGGGTTCATTATGAATTTGTGAACTTTTCAGTGAGAAGAAATTCATGAGAAATGAGTCACCTAAGGAAATAGTTGTTATTAGCTAACATAAAGTTTCCTTTTGATTTATGATGAGTCCATGTGTAACAGCAAAAAACACTGGCCAGTGCTAAACCGTCTTCTGGACCACTTCTAAACCATTCAGATAATCATTTGCAGATAAAACCTTGATACCTACTATGTTTTAGTTTCGTGAGTTTCCTAAGAACACCACAAAATGTTTCTTCAGAGTGTATTTTTTATGCATGTACACATTGATACAGCCTTTTATTTACATTTTGTTTTATACAATCTGTCTCATACATTGTATTTTATCTAATTAATCACTCTTGATCTGTGTCTGTTATTGCTCAATCTTTTCAAGTCCCTGATTTTCTTATTTCTCCACCCTTCAGCCTCCCACTAACCTCTACTATCCTAATGATTTCCCTTCTCCTTTTGATGTCTCCTTTCTCTCTTTTCCCTTCCCCTTTTGGATATTTACACACATTTTACTCAGTTATTCAACTATTTTTAAATGGTTTTATGCAGTATTTGTCTTTAGGAGACTGAGTTATTTCAATCAACATGAAGCTTTATAGATTCTCTCATGTTATATGATTTTTACAAAATCTTTGTTCCTTAGTGTCACATAGTATTCCATTGTATGAATGTACCACAATTTCTCAACTGATCCATTTGTTGATGGGCATTTGGGCAGTTTCCATTTTCTTGCAATTGTAAATAACACTCCTATGAACATAGATGTACATATCACCATTTGAGTCTTAGTTCTAATATCTTTGGAGTATATTCCTAGTGGTGAAATATTTGGTGATGGGGAATTTCTATTTGGAATCTCTATTGCAATATGTTCTGTAGGATAGCAACATATAAGCCTTCATTTATAGATTGGTGGTGGCTGCAGGTATGGTGCAAGGGCCGAGAATAATAACAGGTGACTTGTGCTGACATGGAAATTCTACCACTGAACCACCACTGTCTTCATTTAGAGAAAGGGGTAGTAGTTCCATTTAAGAACAAGGATCCAGAAAGTTTAACTGACTTATCAAATCTGGAACCATTGGTAGCTTTGTTTTGTATACCTCGTATATGTTTTCTTTTTGTGTTGTGGGTTTCTTTTAAGTAGAATTTTTATTGTTTTTGGTCCCCATTTTTCTGTTATCTCACCAAGTAAGACCCATTGTGAACCTATAAACAACATATCTAAATCCTGTCTTATCTTGTTGTGTGATCATCTCCAATATACTCAGGCCCATCTGGCTGAGGGTCTTCATTTCATTTGCTAACCCTTCTTTCTGAGCACAATGCCCATTACCAAGGAATAACTTCTAAAAGCAACATGCCCAAAGTAGGTGAAACAAAGCTTCATCATCTTTTCCTCCAAGAAGCACCCTGGCTACATATTCTCTAAGACATATCTATTTGCTTTTTTGTCAATAAATGGGATATTCAGTACTCTTCTCAAATGCCACAACTCAAAGACATCAATTCTTCTTTGATCACCCTTAGTCTTTGTCCTGTTCTCAGATATATAATAACTGATTTAAAAGACCATACCCAGAATTAGATGCACTGACATAATTGTGTCTCAGTAATTTAGAAAGGTCTCTGACTACAGATTTGCCTAGTGCAATAATACATCTCCTTATCTTCTCACTGCTAACACCAAGGGTATTGATTGTAGATCCAAATGAGATGAATTCATTAAGAGTTTCAGTCTTTTCTTCATCAATCATGATATTTCCTATAGGTCCAATGGTGAAAATTTTGTTTTCTTAATGATGAGATGCAATCTATTTTGAAGTCTGTGTTCTTTGCTCTATAGCAAATGCTTCAAGGTCTCCGCACATTCAGCAAGCAACGTTGTGTCATATGCGTAATGTAGGTTATCAGTGAGTCTTCCTTTGATTTTGATGGCATTTTCTTCTTCATAGAGTCTAGCTTCTCAAATAATTTGCTCAGTAGACAGATTGAATGGGGATGTAGAGAAGCTACAACCCTGACACCCACCTTTCTTAATCTTGTGCAATGTAGTCTTCCCTTGTTTGTTCGCACAATAATCTATTGTTTTAGGTATAGGTTTCACATGAGCACAATTAAGTGTTCTGGAATTCCCATTCTTCTCAATGCTAGGCATAATTTTTTTATGATCCCTAATCAAATGCCTTCGCATTGCCAATAAAGAACACATAGACATTCTTCTGGTATTGTTTGTTTTCAGCCAAGATCCATCTGACATCCACAGTGTTATCCCTGGTACCTTAGCCTCTTCTTAATCAAGCTTTTGGCAATTCTTAGCATATATACTGCTCTGGTATTATTTAATTTTGGAGGAACATTCTGCTAAGTTGTACAGAACTTGTCTGTCCATTTGATGTACTGAGGTAATCTAGGTTTGCTGTGAAACTGAACCTTGTGCCATTGGGGGTCAAATACCATAATAGCTGCCTATGGTGGACAGTATTTGGTGAAGCTCCCGGTTTAAGACCAGTTTGGAAGCAGGAGTGACATCCATTTCCTAAACAACAGCCTCTGGTAACTCAATGAACCTGGAGAAACAATGGTAATTATAGAAAAGCTTCAGGGCTTTTGTTTATAGAGTTGCTATGAGTCATGCTCAACTCAATGGCAATCAATAACAATGAAGTACTGCTCTAGCCATTTTAAAATTAGCTGGAGCAGTATTTTTCTTGCAAGGAATATTAATAATATTGTTCTATAAATTCCACCTTCTGTTGGATCACCTTTATTTGGAATGGGAACAAATATGGATCTCTTCCATTTAGTCAGCCAGGCAGCTGACCTCCAAATTTCCTACTCTAGATTGACAATCAAATCCAGGAGTGCATCTGTTATTTGAAACATGTCAATTGGTATCGCATCTATTCCTAGGGCTTTGTCTTTGGTCAATACCTTGAACTTCTTCTATTATTACCATTTTCATGTGGTTCATTCTAAAATATTTCAGTGTTGGCCAATTATTTTTGGTACAGTGATTCTATGTAATACCTCCATCGTTTTTTTGATATTTCCTAGGTTATTCAAGATTTTTGCCCATAATATCTTTCAGTACTGTAACAAAAAGCTTGAATTTTTTGTTTTCATTTCTTTAAGCTTGAGAAAGTCCCAGCAAATTCTTGCCTTTTTATTCTCTATTTCCAGTTTTCTGCATATTTTCTTCTTTTTGCTTGTTGTCTTAATGCCAATCCTCTGTTCAAATCTTTTCTTTCGGTACCTCTTCCCTTTGTTTTGGCTTCTTGAAGCTCTAGTACAGTTAGCTTACTGCTAGGAAAACAAACAGATTTGTCCTGGAAAGGGTTA
>NW_006400250.1:588505-594941 GCF_000299155.1 Elephantulus edwardii | reverse complement strand
ATTGGCACAGGACAGAGAGGAGTTTAGGGCAGTTGTACATAGGGTCGCTATGAGTCGCAGGCAACGCGACGGCACATAACAACAGTACAGTTAGCAGGGTCTCTTCTGACCCATTTTGGTAATTTTCCTCAGGATGAAATCTTTGATGTCCTCTCACAACTTATCTGGCCTTCAATTTTTTGAATTCAGTGTTTCATATCTATTCTTAAGATGGTTTTTAAATTCAGATGGAATAGACTCAAGATGACATTTTGCTTATCATGAACTTATTTTAAATTTTTTGCACATGAGTAATTGATGGTCTGTTCCACTGTCAATGACTGACCTGGTTTTTTCTGTGGATAACGAGTTTCTCTAATAATTTCTTCCACAGATGTAGTCAGTTTGATTCCTATGCAATCCATCAGGTGCCTGCATAAAGTTATTCTTCATTTGTTTTCTTTTTTTATTTTAAATAGTATTTGTTATAAATAAATCACTGAAAGGACAACATTCAGTCACTCTTATTTCTGATCACATTTCTGTCACCAGTTCCATACTTACTGACTTTCATTTCTTCTTCATTATTTCTAACTTTGCATTCCAGTCACCAACTATCATAATCTATCTTGATTGCATATATGGTCAGTTTTTTACTGCAAAATTTGCTAAAAATCTTCAATTTCCTCTGATTCTTTAAAGTCACATGTCTCACCTATTTACAAATTTTGCTCAGTAAGTGATTAGAATCTTTTGTCAAAAATAGGTGATAAAGGAAGTTTTACTTATAGATACTTATAAATAAAAACAATTGCTGAGGGGTGACAGGCAGGGACAGGAGGGGAGAATGATGGAGTAGGGAATAGAGAATAGCTGTATAAGGAGATGGGAAATGGAGAATGCAGTGAAGTCTTTGCAGGACCTTGTAAATAATGGCGTTAGGCAATTTTAAATATGGCTATAAAATTAAAATGTATATCAGTGATATGAGTGTCAGAGTGGAAACCAATTGAAAAAAATAAATGTAGTACGGATGTTGTGGTGCTTAAAAAGAGTCTCGAACTCTTGGACTGCCAAGAACACAAATCGGTCTGTCTTGGAGAGGGTGAAACCAAATCTCTCCTTGGAGGGTGGGATTTTGAAGTTCTGCCCACTTACTCTGGGCATATGGCCAAGAGCGATCGGTCCTTGGAGAAGGACATCATGCTCATAAGAGTGGAGGGACAGCGCAGGAGAGGAAGAACCCATGAGATGGATTGATAAAGTAACTGGGCTAGTGGGGATTGATGTATCAGAATTAGTGAGCCTGGCTCAGGACAGAGAAGGGTTCAGAGCTGCTGTACATAGGGTTGCTACACATTGCTATACATTGCAGGCGACTTAGTGGCACATAACAATAACATACTGTGACAGGTTTAGAACCAAGAGTGGCATCCATTTCCTAAACAACCTGCCTCTGGAAACTCTGTGAACTTTGATTAATGTCCATAGCTGCAGAGGAGCTTCAGGCCTTTTGTTCATAGGTTCGCTATGAGTCATGCTTGACTCGAAGACCCTACCCTCAAAGGAGGGTAAGGGGTGGAACTCTTCAACCTATGTCACCAGAAATCACCCCCAAAACTTTTCTCAGTAGTATTCAGGCATGTCTATTTCTAAAGAAAGTATTTGACATTACTTTCTTTGTTCTTATTTTTGTGTGTTTTTTTTGTTTATGTAGATATTCTTAAATTGTACTTTTATCATGAAACTACATTCCATTCTTACCCAACTGTTCCCCTTAGGTAGCTAAAGTAAGCTTTTTCACTTGTTTCAGTTTTAGACTCTCCTCATCTTCTTGAAAATACCACGAACTTATTTTTTACAACTCAAGTCTTGATGCCTTTTCTGTGTATTCCAATGTATACTATGCAGCACTAAGGAACAAAGATTTTGTAAAATATCTTATAACATGAGAGAATCTAGAAAGCATTATGTTGATTGAAAATAACTCAGTTTCATAAAGACAAAACTGCATAAGACCATTTAAAAAATAGTTGGATACTGAGTAAAATGTGTGTAATGTTCAAAAGGGGAAGGGGAAAGAGAGAAAGTAGGCATCAAAAGGAGAAGGGAAATCATTAGGATAGTAGAGGTTAGTGGGAGGCTGAAGGATGGAGAAGTAAGAAAATTAGGTACTTGAAAAGATTGGGCAATAACAGACAGAGATCAAGAGTAATCAATTAGATAAAATACAATGTATGTGACAGACTGTATAAAACAAAATGTAAATAAAAGACTATATCAAAATGTGCATGCATAAAACAATAAACTATGAAGAAATGCCTGGTGGTCTTCTTAGGAAACCCTAATCTATGTGTAGATATTTGGGTTATTTTCAATTCTTGAGATGGTGAACAATGTTGCTATGAATATTGTTGCATAAATCTCCTTTTGTATCTCATTTCTAATTTCCTCAGGGTATATTCCTAGTAGTGTAGTAGATGGATCACCATCATGCAGAGTTTCTAAATTCAATATTTTGAGGAAACGGGAAGGATTTGGGTAAAAAGACAGGGTAAAGAAAATGGGTAAAGATGGGCAAAGAAAAATGGTGATTAATTTATAAAATGTAATGTATGAGACTATATGAAACACAATATGAATGAAGTCTAGTATGAAACACTGTATATGAACGTTGTAAGCAAATACATAAAATGAAGTCTGGTATGAAACACATGTATATGAAAATTGTAAGCAAATACATAAAAACAAAAAAAAAAACAAAAAATCACCTGCATTGTGCAGGTGTAACAATCTTACATACAGAAACTGGAGAATATTAGAAGTGTCCCCTTACAATAACTCAAAGACTCACTCTCAGGTCTGAATGGCTTTCTCCTGGGTCCAGACAGCACACTCCAAGGCTTGAACGGCTCACTCTAAGGGCCAGACAGCTCCGTCCTGAGGCCAGGTCACACATTCCAGAGGCCAGGTGACACACCCTCCTATCGAAGTCCCCTGCCCCCAAGGTCTGGACTCCGCACCTTTCAGAAGACCATGATCAGGGACAGCACCCCAGTTCCAGCACCACCACCATTGCCCACTTCCCCTCCACCAAGTGGTCAGACTGCAATTCCAAGTAGACATCACTATCCTCTCCTTTCACAATGGAGAAGGGACTCTGAGACTGGTGAACAGACCCTTCTTAGGTCTAAACAGTTCTTGACAACAGTAGGGTATTGAGTGTATTGAGTAGATCTGCCATCTCGTATATATTGTTGTTTTAAGTGTTGTTGAGTTGTAGACTACTCATAGCAACCCTTGTCAATCCATTGTGTTGATGATCTTCTTCTGCCTGTCCAAGGAAATCTTCTTCACTGACAGCAAGATACTTTCCTTATCAAGTCCTTCACATCCTGCATCTCCATGGCACTGCTGCCACCCCTCTTCCTGCACTGGGGGCCCACGGCTCCTGGCATCCACAGTTGCCCACTGTGCAGGAAGCCTGTCCCACTAACTGGGGGGAGGACAGTGCTCACTGCCTGGTTCAGGCCAAGGAACTCACAATTCTCAGCCCCAGTAGCCCCATGGGGTCATGGCAGCCTGGGCTTGGTGGCAGGGAGCTTTCAAGAATCCCTGTCCTCTTGATGTTGAGCTTCAGTCCACACTGATGACCATCATCAGTCAACTTCCTGGCTGTTTAGGTTTGTATAAGTTTTGTAGTCTGCTTCCATGTATCTTGCTGAGCCTCTTCCTCCTCACGTCGTGTCTCTTGCCACCACCATCTTGGTTCCAAGAATTTATTTTAGAGTAAGTTTATTCTGCAGCAGCGTGGAGTCTACATCATACCAGCTTCGGGGCCCAGTGCTCACTGTCCATCCCAGGTGAGGGGATCCGTGGCATCCATCCATGGAGGCCCCATTGAGCTGCAGTGGCAGTTTGGGCCCGGCAGTCAGGACCAGAGAGTTTGGTGAAACTCTCTCACATATTTTGGGCATGTCATCAGGAAGGTTTAGTTCTTTCTTGAAGGAATAGTTCTTGGAAAAAAGCCATCAAGGTCAGCCACAGAGAAGGAGATCCTCACTGTGCTAAAGTAACACTGTGACTACAATAATGGGCTTGAATATGACAGAGATCATATTGATGGTACAGCGTAAGACAAGGTTTAGACATGTTGTTCATAAGATTGCTATGAGTATTAATTGACTCAATGACACCTACCAATAATAAGAACAAAAGTCATATACCATCGGAACTTATAAAAAGTCTATCAAAGTGTATTATGACACTTAGACGAAAGGCTTTCCAAGAGGCTTGTGGCTTTCCAGTAATGTTTCCTCCACACAGAAAATCACTCATCTTTAAACTGCACAATTAATTGTGGTTTGTGCAAATAATGGATATGGTCATGATTTTATAATGTCATATAATTCGGTTCCATCTACTCGGCCAATAACATGAATTCTATGTGGCAACTGGCTATTATGAGTCACAATTTTACCTCTGCTCCTCGTCCTCTTATACTGCTGCTAATAAAATTTTCTACACAATATCTTCTTATCCCTAACAGAAGAAACAGAAATGGCACATTTTATTTGAAAGCATACTGAGTGATTCTTTAACTAGATTCTATTTTGATTTCGTATTTGTGTCATGCTTTAGATATGGGACTCAATCCACGTTAGGAAAATAGTTCATCTTATTTTTATAGGGGAAAGAAAAATCATACATTATCTGGAGATGAAAGAAACTCAGTCAGTTAGGTACATTCCAACTTATTCAATTATGTTTTGTCATTCCAGAAGATCTTAAGACCCTGTCTTTATGAGCCATTGAAATTGGAACTCAGCAAGAACATCGAATTTGCTGTTACAGAGATCTAAATTTGAAACCAAATTGTGCTACTGATTAACTGTGTGACCTCAGGGAAGTTACCTACATTCTCTACATATAAACTGTCTTATTTCTAAACCATCAATATAATACCTCTTTGCAGGGTCTGAGATAATATATATAGGAAATGTCTGGTATGACATGACAGTGAGTTTAGTGTTTTCTTTCCTTTTCATTACTGCATTGTAGAATTAAATGTAGTAAGTCTGATATTTTCTGCAAAATTAAGGTGTAAATAGAGGGAAATGGGTAGATGATTGAGAATATGTGTGGAAACTTCTTATTAGCACATGCCAAGATTTGTTAAATGTCCTTATTTAATTAAAATATATTGCTGACTCCTTTCATGACCTTTGAATAGGAGACAAGTACTATTTCAAGTAGAAAGAAAGGAGTGAGCAAATGTGCCAAAGTGATAAACTTGTAAAAGAAAAAAGCTGAACAAATTAATTAGCATATGCATTTGTCTATAGTTGACATTTAGAGGACAGGCAAAGCAATTTGTAGGTAAATAAGTCCAGATGACACTAGATTAAATGAAATTTTGACCTCAATCTGGAAAAGTATATGCCCTTTTAACTGTGTAATATGATTAAAAATGCAGACAGATGTGACTATGGTGTTTGTGATGAATATAAACATGAAAAATCAGAGCTTTGATGTTAGAGATAACGCTTTCACAGGGCAGATGATATGTTTAACTCACATATATTGACATAAATCTATAACGTTAAATAGCCCCTTGTAATGTTATTGAGACAATAAAACCCTGATGCACTCCCTTTTCAGTTTTAAACCTTTTCAGTTTTAAACCATTCACTGTTCTGCTCTGGTTACACAACAGCCTCTTGGTCTAGGTATAGGTTCCACATGAGCACAATTAAGAGCTCTGAGACTCTCATTCTTCTCAATGTCAGCCACACCTTTTTATGATCCACAGAGTTAAATGCTTTTGCATAGTCAATAAAGTACAAATAGACATTCTGGTATTCTTCACTTTCAACCAGGATCCCTCTGACATCAGCAATGATATCTCTGGTGCCACAGCCTCTTCTAAATTCTGCTTGAATGTCTGGAAGTTCCTTATCTACGTACTGTTTTAGCCATTTTTTAATGATCTTCAGCAATATTTTGCTTGCATGTGATATTAATGATATTGTTTGATAGTTTCCATATTCAGTTGAGTCACCTTTCTTGAGAATGGGAACAAATATGGACCTTTTCTAATATGTTGGCCAGGCTGTTGCCCTCCATATTCCTGGCATAGAAAGGTGAACACATCAAAGGCTGCATCTGTTAATTGAAACAAGTAAATTCGTATCCCATCATTCCTAAGGCCTAATTTTTTGCCAATGCTTTCAATTCAGATACCAATTCCTCCTTCATTAGCATTGGTTCTTGTTCAGTGTCAATTAGTTCTTTCTGAAACAGTGATTTTATGCATTCCTTCAATTTTCTTTCGATGTTTTACTGGTTCTTAACTGTATTGCCCATGTTGTTGTATTTGTTATGTGCCGTCGAGTCGTTTGCGAATCATAGCGACCCTATGCACAACAGCCCTAAACCCTGCTCTATCCTGCGCCAA
>NW_006400250.1:578488-585325 GCF_000299155.1 Elephantulus edwardii | reverse complement strand
CAAGTCCCTTCAGAAAATATCTTCCATTGTCCAACCCATGATCTGACAGCTTGTATCTTAAGCTTTCTTGGCTTCTTTGATTCTAGACACGTCGACTGCTGACATTTTTTCCTTTTGACCAGTGTCTCTTAGGTTTAGTTGTACTGTCTCCAAGGGAAGGTGACGTGTCCTGTAGAACATCTGTGTAGATTATGTTTTCTGCCAGTCCCAAGCTTCCCTTCTGCTCAGGAGCACGTTCTCGCTGTCCCCCAAGGGCCTCTTCCCACGGTTTTTCCTGAGTACCTTTGAAAGACCCCTCTTCGTTATTGTCTGAGGTGACTTCCCATAGCATCTTTCAATATTGAGAGATAAGGCTTAAATTTGTTTTTCATTTCTCTCAGATTGATAAATGCACATTGAGTTCTCCTCTTTTTATTCTCCAATTCCAGCCCTCTGCACATTCCATTATAATACTGTGCTTTGTCTTCCAAAGCCACCCTTTGAAATCTTCTGTTCAGCTCTTTTACTTTGGCATGTTGAATAAGGATGACAGAAAAAGAATTTGTGCTTTTTGAGCTGTGGTGTTGGAGAAGAGCACGGACAACCAAGAGAACAAAGAGATATGTCTTGGAGAGAGTGCATTTGGAGTGCTTTATGGAAGCAAGAATGGTGAAGTTTTGCCTCACATTCTTTGGGCATGTTGGTAGGAGGGACTATTCCTTTGAGAGGGACATGATGCTGGCAAAGTGGAAAGTCCGTGAAAGAGAAGGTCTATTGACATGGTGACTGCTGCAATTGGCTCTTTTGTGTCAGGAAGTGTGAGGGTAGAAGAGGATAGAAAAACTTTCAGATCATTTTGTTCATATGGTTGCTTTGAGTTGTACTTGACTCGACAGCACCTAACAAAAACAACAGCAGCAGCAGCAGCAGCAATGTTATTACCTTAGAAAAGTAATTGTCCTCAATGCTTATGCCCAGTTATAACTCTTAAAATCTTTTGGGGATCATAGCTCTCAGTCATCCCTCTATTACAATAAAACAACAACAAAATCACCATAACAAACAACAATGGGAAAGTGTCTGTAAAGCCAATGGTTTAAATAATTGTCTTATCATTTTACTTACTCAACCACCCCAACTAGTTGCTTATGGAATATTACATAGTAGAATACAGTGTGGCCAACTGACAGGGAGAGATGCATATTTGCTCCTATTCCCAGGAAAGGTGATCCAACAGAATGCGGAAATTATCAAATAATATAATTAATATCATCTTTGAGCAAAATAGCATTGAGGATCATCCAAAAATGGCTTGCACAATACATTGACAGGGAACTTTAAAAATTTGACCTGGATTTAGAAGAAACTGTGGCACCAGGAACAACATGGCTGGTGTTGGCTGGATCCTGCCTGGAAACAGAGAATATCACAAAACTGTCTATCAGTGTTTTATTGACTATACAATGGTATTTAACTGTGTAGAACACAACAAATATGACTGACATTGTGAAGAATGAGAAGCTCAGAACATTTAGTTGAGCTCATCTGGAATCTATAGCTAGACCAAGAAACTGTTGGAATAATGAAACACTGCATGATTTAAAATCAGGAAAAGTGTGCATCAAGGTTGTATCTCTTTCTCCATACCTATTCAATATGTATTTTGAGCAAATAATTAAAAAAGCTGGAGACTCCATGAAAAGAAATGTGGCATAATGATCCATGGAAGATTCGTCAACAATCTGTGCTATACAAGGGACACAGTCTTGCTTGCTCAAAGTGAGGAAGCCCAGAAACACTTGCTGCCAAAGATCAAGGACTACAACCTTCAATATGGATTACATCTCAGCATCAAGAAAACCAAGGTACTTACCACTGGGCTTATGGACAGCATCACAGCAGATGAAGAAAGGATTGAAAATGTCAATCATTTCCTTTTTTTATTTCAATTGCTCAACATCATGAGGAAAATACTTCAAATCAAACCACAGTTAACACTCTGTGCTCATTAGGATAGCTATACTCAACAAAATAGATATCTCTCTGATCCCTTACATGTAGATGGTGGGAATAATGTGTTGCATCCACTTTACAAAATAATTTCTTTTAAAAAAGAAAGAATTCCATATATTTCAGTCCATATAATTCAGTCTCTTGAGTGCAATAGAATTGAAAATATATGTATATACAGAACTGGAGATAATTATTTACATCAGTATTATTCATAATAGTTGAAATCAGAAACAAGACAAATGAGTAACAATTGATTAGTTGATAAGCAACATATGATATACAATGAATATTATTTGGCCATATCATTTGACACACCGGTTGAATAGCTTTCAGTATCACAGCAACCCACAAGTTACCTGAGTACAACACAGACAAGTGCTGTACCAATTGTAACAATGTTCTCCTCAAATATGAAAAATTGACAATTTAGCTTGTAACTCTAACAGCAAATCAGTCTTCACACCAACCAAATTTTAATGACAAAAGCTCACAGACCATGTCCTAATTAGATTAAACAAGAGGTTCCTAGCCCACAACTGAATAAAAAATAAAAAGCACCAACTATTCCACCCCTGACTGTTAATGAATTTAAAAAAAAAACAAAACAAAACAAAAAGCAACCTAACGTCTGGGTTCAAACTGTTTCAAACAAGAGACTCTCAGGCAGACCCCAACTACTAATCACAAAGGCAATGAAAGGTGATAGGATCTAATAGAACATATCATTCTTGATTTATCAGTGGAGGTGATAGTGTAATGAAATAATACACACACACACACACACACACATGCAAATACACACAATTTTTCTCTTTTAATGTTACATTAAACAAAGAAGGCAATAAATGTAAAAAGGATTAAAAATTAACATTGCACAGAATGTTCCTTTTCATTTATTGTGTGCAATGGCAGAAAAAAATAAAGTTCAAGCAATCAGTACTAGTAGAAATGTCAATTATAATACATCAACTTGATAGCAATTTACACAACTACTAATATACATTGGGCATGTGGGAAACAGTGTAAAATCTTAGGATATAATATCAAGGAAAACAGTAAGCAAAATTGTATGCCAGATTATCAACTATTAAAAATTAAACATTTGCTTAGACTACATCTTTATAAAAATTAAATAAAATTAGAACAGTTGTTACAGTGTTTATAGAATTTTAATTTTTTCAAAATGTTCCTTAATAGTACATTGTTTCTGCAATTAAAAACTGTTTAGATAAAAAAAATTGCAAGAACCAATGCAATCAGGTATATATTAAAAGAAAAGCAGTAATATGAAATAATATATTTTCTATTCACATCAAGCAGAAATTTCCCAGAATACTACAATGGTAGTGCAACAAAAGTTTTGATTGTAAGTTAGTGGAGGAAGAGCCAAATAAGGGATTATGAAGGCAAAAATACCTATTACACATTCTTTTCAAAACTGTTTTTTATTTCTCCTCTTACCTCAAAATTAATTTTTGTGTATTTGTATATTGTCGGTGGATTTATAGTATCTGTTCCGCACCACAAATTAATATTTAAATTATTTTTCTTCTTTGCATTTAATGAAGTAATAGTTGATTGTTTTGGTAGATTGCTTTCTAAGCTTGCCCAAACATAAGTATTACTAAGCATTTACTAGAAATTGGAATCTGCTGTGTCTAGACCTAGAAATGTGATTTTTCTCTTTTTTGTTACATAATTGTTTATTATTATTATTATTATCCTTAACTTTTAATTTTTAAAATTTTATGCTAATTTATTTACAAAGTTTAAATACATTGCTTTTACAGAAAAGAACCTTCCAATTTCCTTCAATTGTTTTTTTTTTTTAATTTTCATTCATTCATTGTTGCACACTTCTCCCTGCCACCCAATTTGCTCTTTTCTTTGAAAAGTAAAAAAAAAAAAACAAAAAAAAACCCCACCCAACTCTTTTATTGTTAAACAATCCCTACTCCCCAGTCCAGTCTACTATGCAGCCTTCATTCTGGACTCATGTCATGACAATAATACCTAATCATATATCCCTTATAAACAGTTCTCTCTCTCATTTGTTTCAATGCAGTATACATTGCTTATCCCCTTTTTTCTTAGTTCTCCCCCAAACTCTATGTCAGTCCTACTTTACAACAGTGACATTATGTAGTATCTGTCCTTTTGTGACAGATATTTCACTCAAGATAACGTCCTCCAGAGTCACCCATTTGTATAATATTTCATGAGTTCAGCATAGTATTCCATTTTGTGATTATACCACAGCTTATCTATCCATTTGTTTGTTGATGGTCACTTGGGTTGTTTCCAAATCTTTGCTATTGCAAACAAAGCTAAAAAAAAATAAAACAAACAAACAAAAAAACCCAAAACACATGGTTGTGCATATATTTTCTTGGGTGGTGGTTATGGTTTCTTTAGGGTATATTCCCAGTAGTAGAATACCTGGGTCAAATGGTACTTATATTTCCAATTTTTTGAGAAAGGACCATACTGCCTTCCCTAGTGGTTGTACCATTTTACACTCCCACCAACAGTGAATAAGGGTTTCAGTTTCTCCACAACCTAGCCAGCATTTGATGTTTCCTTTTTTGTTAAATTTTGCTATTCTTACTGGGGTGAAATTATATCTCATTGTTGTTTTGATTTGCATCTCTCTTAGAGGTAGGGATTTTGAACATTTCTTCATGTGTTAGTTTGCCATGTGAATGTCTTCTTTGGTAAAGTGTTCATATCCTGTGCCCATTTCTCAATTGGTTATTTACTTTTCTCTTGTTGTGATTCTCAAGCATTTTATAAATTCTAGATATAAGTCCTTTGTCAGACATGTCATTGCTGTTGTTGTTATGTGCCGTCGAGTCACTTGCGACTCATAGCGACCCTATGTACAACAGCCCTAAACTCCGCTCTGTCCTCTACCAATTGCACCATCTCTGCCACACACATCCCAATTGCCCCAATCACTGAATCAATCCACCTCATAGAGGGTCTTCCCCTCCTGCACTGTCCCTACACCCTCCCAAGCATGATGTCCCTCTCTAAGGACCGGTCCCTCCTTATAACATGTCCAAAGTATGTTAGACGACAGAGCCTCAGAATCCTTGCCTCCAAGGAGCCGCCCAGTTTAACCCTTTCCAGGATTAATCTGTTTGTTTTCCTAGCAGTCCATGGTGCCCTCAATACTCATCTCCAGCACCAGAGCTCAAAGGCATCAATTCTCTTTCTATCCTCCTTAGTCATTGCCCAGCTCTCTGATGCATAACAAGTGATTGCAAAGACCATGGCCTGTATCAGATGCACCTTATTCTCCAGAGAGACACCGTTGCTCTTTAGTACTTTGAAGAGGTCCCTAACAGCAGATTTCCCCATCACAATACGTCTTTTAGTTTCCTGGCTACTGGTGCTGAGAGTGTTAAATGTGCAGCCAACAAGCTAAAGTTGTGCACAATCTTCATCTCTTCACCACCCATCCTGATGCTGCCAATTGGCCCAGTGGTGAGAATCTTTGTCTTCTTGATATTGAGCCTCTATCCATATTGGAGGCTGCAGTTCTTGACCCTCTGCAGCAAGCACTTCAGGTCCTCCTCAGTTTCAGCAAGCAGGGTTGTGTCATCTGCATATCACAGATTGTTGATAGATCTTCCACCAATCTTGACCCCACATTCTTTAGGAAATGTCATTACCAAATATTTTTTGCCAGTCTGTGGCTTTCTTTTTTTACCCTGTTGGAGAAGCTTTTGGATGTGTATAGGGATTTGACTCTTAGAATGTCCTATTCATCTATTTTTATCCTCTCCTGGTTGTAGGTTTTTCAGGATACTTGGAAGGCAGTTTATGTTGTGGATTAGAACTTCTAGAGTTCTTCCAAGCTTTTGTTCAATGAAGTTTATAGTCCTTGATTTTAGTCCTAGGTCCATGATCCACTTTGAGTTGATTTTTGTGTGTGGAATGGGGTATGGATCTTGCTTGAATTTTTTGCGGACAGTTTGCTACATTTGCCAGCACCATTTGTTGAAAAGATTGTCATTTCCCCACTTAACTGATCTCATCTCCTTGTCAAAAAGCAGCTGTCCATAGGTAGATGGGCTGATTTCTGGATTCTCAATCCTCTTCTGTTGATCTAAGTGTCTGTCATTATATCCGTACCACACTGTCTTGACCACCATGGCAAAGTAGTAGGATATGAAAGCAGGGAGGGAAAAGACTCCTATATTGTTTCTCTTTTTAAGGAGTGCTTTGCTTATTATGGGCCTCTTTCTATTCCACATTAAACTGGAGATTGTTTTTTCTATCTCATTGAAGACTGGGATTGATATTTGTATTGGGATTGCATTGAACGTGTAAATTGCCTTTGGTAGTATTGTCATTTTCACAATATTGAGTCTCCCTACCTATGAACAAGGAATATTCTCCAGTTTCCCCATATCTCATTTTGTTTCTTGCAGTAATGTTTTTTTAATATTCTTTTACTAGATCCTTTGTGCTTCTGGTTAGATTTACTCCCAAGTATTTGGTCTTGTAATTAGCTTATATGAAGGGTGTTTGGTTTTTTGTTTTGCTTTGTTTTGTTTTTTGTTTGGTTTGGTTTTTTTTAGCTCCTGTTCTATATTCTCTTTGTCACTATAGAGAAATCCAGTTGATTTTTGTATGTTGATCTTGTATCCTGCGACTTTGCTGAATTGGTCAACTATGTACAGTAGTTTTCTCACCGAGTCTTTAGAGTTTTCTAAGTATACTATCATATCATCTGCTTCTAGAGATAATTTTACCTCCTCTTTGCCAGTTTGGATACCTCTTATTTCTTTCTCTTGTCTTATTGCTATCGCTAAGACTTACAATACAATATTGATT
>NW_006400250.1:567980-577970 GCF_000299155.1 Elephantulus edwardii | reverse complement strand
AATCTCTTCATCATCCATCCTGACGCTGCCAATTGGTCCAGTGGCGAGAATCTTTGTCTTCTTGACGTTGAGACAATATTGTCTTCTTGACAATATTGATTAGGAAAGGTAATAGTGAGCATCCTTGCCTAGTTTATGTTTTCAAAGGGAATGATTTTAATCTCTCTCCTTTGAGAACAATGTTGGCTCTCAGGTTTGTGTATATACTTTTTACTATGTTAAAGAAATTCCTCTCTAATCCATTTTGTTGAGTGTTTGAATCAGGAAAGGGTGCTGGATTTTGTCAAAGGCCTTTTCTGCATCAATTGATAGGTCCATGTGGTTCTTTTTCTTTGCTTTGTTAATGTGATTAATTACATGGATTGTTTTTCTTATGTTGAACTATTCTTGCATACCTATTATGAATTCCACTTGGTCATCGTGAATTATTTTTTTGTTGTATCATAGGATTCTATTGGCCAAGATTTTATTCAGGATTTTTGCATAAAGGTTTATGAGAGATATTGGCCTGTAGTTTTCTATTTTGATGGTGTCTTTACCTGGCTTTGGTATCATAGAATGAGTCTGGGAGAATTCCATATTTTTCCATTTTCCGAAATAGTTCATGTAGAATTGGTGACAGTTCTTCTCTGAATGTTTGTAAAACCATCAGGTCCTTACCTTTTTTTTGGCTGGAATTTGTTTTATTATCTTTTCTATTTCTTCTTTTTTAATGGGTCTGTTCAGGTTTTAATTTTGTTGGTGTTAGTTTAGGCAGGTTCTGCATTTCTAAGTATTTGTCCATTTCCTCTAGGTTTTCATCTTTGTTTGAGTATCGTTTTCATAATATTCCAATGTTAGCCTTTTTATTTTAGTTGGTTCTGTTGTGATGTTGTCCACTTCATCTTTTATTTGGACCATTTGTGTCTTTTGCTTTTCTCCTTGTTAGTTTTGCTAGTGGTTTGTCAATTTTATTGACATTTTCGAAGAACCAACTCCTAGTTTTGTTGCTCAATGTCTCAATTTTCAAAGAACCAACTCCTAGTTTTGTTGCTTGTCTCAATTGATTTTCTGTTTTCTATTTCATTTATTTCTGCTCTAACTTTTATACTTTCACTTTTGTTACAGGGTGTTGTGTTTTCTTGCTGTTCTTTTTCTATTTGGTGGAGATGTTGGGTTAGAAAGTAATTTTCTTCTTGCCTTTTGATGTGTTTGTTTATTGCTGCAAATTGACCTCTGATTACTGTTTTATCTATTTCCCAGGGGTTTTGGTAAGTGGCGTTTGCACTGTCACTTGTTTCAACAAACTTTAATCTAATTTTAAAGTTTTTCTAGTATTCACGCATATTCAAGGACTGTGTTGTTCAGCTTCAAAATGTGGTTTTTCTCCTTTGTTATCTTGTTATTAATTTTTAATTTTTTAGCATTGTCGTCTGAGAAGATGCTTTGTATTTTTTTTTTTTTTTACTTTATTGACGCTTGCCTTGTGACCTAAAATGTGATCTATTCTGGAGAACATTCCAAGCACATTGGAGAAGAAGGTATACTGTGGGGTTCTCTGGAGGTGCATTAGTCTGTAGATATCCATGAGGTCGAGTTGGCTTATTGTGTGGTTTAATTCTTGAGCATCTTTATCGAGTTTCTTCCTGGTAGTTCTATCTTTTCTTGAGAATGGTTTATTGAAGTCTCCAACTACTGTAGTTGTTTTGTCTATTTCCCAGTTTTATTAATGTTTGTTTCATGTATTTTGCAGGTCATTCATTTGGTGCAAATATATTTATTATTGTTACGTTTTCTTGTTCTATTGACCCATTAAGCATTATGAAGTGACCTCTCTTGTCCTTTGTGATGGTTTTTACATTGAAATATATTTTATCAGAAATTAATATTGTTACTCCTGCTTTTTTCTGGTTGCCATTTGCTTGGTATATTTTTTTCTCACCACTTTACTTAGTCTTTCTTTATCTTTGTTTTTCATGTGTGTCTCTTCTAGATAGCATATTGGTGAATTTTGTTTTTTTTAATCCAATCAGCTATTCCATGTCTCTTCAGTGGTGCATTTAAACCATTCACATTCAGTGGGATTATTGAGAGGCAAGGTTTTACTGCTATCCTTGTGTTGAGTTCTTTTTGGTGTTGTTGCTAGTTGCTTTGGTCCATCCTGCTTTGTGTGGCACCTCTGTAGGTAGAATCTCTCTTAGTGTTTTCTGTAATGTTGGTCATGTTGATATAAATGCCCTTAGGTTCACGTTTTTCTGGAAAATCTTGATTTCTCCTTTATATTTGATGGACAGTTTTGCTAGGTACAGTATTCTTGGTTGAAAGTTGTGTTCTTTGAGTGTTCAATATATGTCATTCCACTGTATTCTTGCTTGCATGGTTTTTGCTGAAAAATCAGCATTTCATTTTATCTGCTCTCCCTTATAGGTTACTTTCTGTTTCTCCCTCTCTGCTTTTAGAATTCTCTCTTTATCTTTGGTTCTGGAAAATTTGACTGTGATATGTGTTGGTATTTTTCTTTTGGGGTCTATTTTATATGGTGTTCGCTCAGCTTCTTAAATATTTATTCTTTCATTCTTCATTATGCCTGAGAAGTTTTTCTCTAGTAATTCTTCCAACTTTTTTGGTGCCTTTACTTGCTTCTTCCTGTTCTTGGATTCTGGTGATCTGGATGTTATTTCTGTTGGTGATGTCCTACATTATTCTTTGGGATTTTTTTTTGTGTTTTTTTTTTTCTTTCTCCCTTTTTGATTCTGCATTTTGCTCCAGCAGATCAGTGGTGAAAATTCTGTCTTTTGTTTCACTGTTTCTGTGCTCCTTCTCTTCAAGTCTGTTCATGTGTCCCTCCGTCATGTTGACAACATCTGGAACATTGGACCTCATATTCTGGATCATGATTTCTTGTTTTTCCAGAGCCTCTAATGCCTTGTTTGTTTTATCTGCATTGTTTTAGGATATGTTTTTAAGCTCCTCCTGGTTTTTGCTTACAGTGTCCTGTAATTCTTCAAGTTTGTTTTTCACTCATTGAAAATATTCAATCATTGTTCTTTTAAATTTTGTGTCAGGAAGTTCCATCAGACTTTCTGGCTTCAGGAAATCCATTGATATTATGTCACCTTTTGGGGTGATATCTTGCTCACCTGCTTTTTATGTTACATTGCTGTGGTAAAGTTTTTCACGCCTGAGCAGCCTCTTGTTGTAGCTAAGTCAGATCAAGGTGCTCTGGATTAAAGGCCAGTTAATTGATTGCATGAGGAAGCACTGTTGTGGAGCAGAATAGGTGTGGGATGGGTTTGGGGGTGGGGGCAGACTACTGTTAGTGTGTGCTCACATGGGGGTTTTCATTTAAATTCCAGCTGTCCACCTCCAGCCCAGCAGCTCTCACCCAGGGACTCTCACACAACAGCTTTCACCCTGGTGGCGTTCTGGGTCCAGCAGTGCTTAAGAAAACTCAGTAAAATTCCTGCTGTCCTGCATACTCCTGGCAGGTGGGTTCCATAGTGGTTTGCTTGGCAACTCCTATCAGGTTCTGTGGCTCACTGCTCCTGTGGCTCCCAAATATTTTAACGAAAATTCTGACTCACTACTGTCCTATTGTCTGCATTGGTCTCTACACTGCTGTGTCAGTCTCCACATCACAGCGTCACTTTCTGCCAATATTTAGAATCTTAAAAATTTGGTTAGGAAAATTGAGTTGAGATAAATACTCAAACAGAATCCTCTACATTTTTAGTGAAGTTTCATAGTTTGATATATCTGAACATTTGATAATTGGCTAGCTGGAGATTGTTGTTATTGCTAGATGCTGTTGAGCATGACTCATAGGAACTTCAAATGAACATCAAATTTTTCCTTGATAAAACTATCTTGTTTATTTCTACTGGCATAGAAATTTGTCAGACCAATTTCTCATAGAGATGGGTGCTATTTTTCAGTTGTACTCATTAATAGGCTACAATATGTAGATGATACAAACTTCCTTGCTGAAACTGAAGAAGACCTGAAGCACTTGCTGCAGAAGGTCAAGGGCTATAGTCTTCAATATGGATTGAAACTCAACATCAGGAAGACAAAGATTCTCCCCACTGAGCCAATTGGTAGCATCATACAGGATGGAGAAGAGACTGAGGTTGTTAGCAATTATAGCTTTCTCAGATCCACAATCAACACTCTTAATACCCAAAATCAAGCAATTAAAATATTAATTGCGTTGGAAAAAATCTGTAGTCATGGACCTCTCCAGAGTGTTAAAGATCAACAGTGTCAGTCTAGATAAAGAGGTGTCCCTAATCCAGGCCATGGTCTTCTCAATTACTTGTTATGCTTTAAAGAATTGGACAGTGACTAGGGATTACAGAAGAAGAATAGATGCCTTTGAGCTATAGTGCTGGAGAAGAGTCTTGAACATATGATGGGCTGCCAAGAACACAAATTGGTCTGTCTTGGAGAGGGTGAAACCAAGTCTCTTCTTGGAGGTTAGGATTTTGAAGCTCTGTCTCACACACATTGGGCATGTGGCCAGGAGAAACTGATCCTTGGAGAAGGACATCATACTCCAAAGGGTAGATAGAGAGCACATGTGTGGAAGATCCCAGATGAGATGGATTGATACAGTGACTGAGGAAATGCGGGTTGGTGTGTCAGAATTAGTGAGATTGGCTCAGGACAGGGATAGGTGGAATGGTTCAGAGCTGCTATACATAGGGTCAATAGAGATCTCAGGTGACTCAATGGCACATAAAAACCATAACATACTATGACATATTTGGAAGCAGGAGTGGCATCCATTTACTAAATAACATGCCTCCAGAAACTCTATGAAATTTGATAAATGTTAATACTTTTAGAGGGATTACAGGCCTTTGTTCATTGGGTCTCTATTAGTTGTGCTTGACTTGAAGGCAATCAACAATGACAGCTTATCTATTGGAAAGAGCCAGAAAAGAAATCTTTTCCAATTTGACACAATGAGTCAGTGACAAAATAAAGTTGCCCTCCATTGAAACTGACTCAATCCATATTGGAGGCCACAGTTCTTGACCCTCTGCAGCAAGTGCTTCAGGGCCTCCTCAGTTTCAGCAAGCAAGGTTGTTTCATCTGCATAACTCAGATTGTTGATGAATCTTCCACCAATCCTGATGCCGCATTTCTCCTCATAGAGCCCAGCCTCCCAGATGATCTGTTCTGTACAGGTTGAAATGGTATGGAGACAGGACACATCCCTGGTGTATGCCCTTCCCAATTTTGAACCATGCAGTGTTTCCTTGTTCTGTTCTGACTACTGCCTCTTGGTTCAAGTATAAGTTTTGCATTAGCACTATCAAGTGTTCTGGGATTCCCATTCTTCTCAGAGTCAGCCACAGTTTGTTATGGTCCACACAGTCAAACGCCTTTGCAAAATCAATGAAGCACAGATAGACATTCCTGTGGTATTCCCTGATTTCAGCTAAGATCCATCTAACATTAGCTAAAAGATCCCTAGTACCACAAACCCTTCAACACCCAGCCTGGACTTCTGGCAGTTCTCTGCTGATGTGCTGTTCCAGTCATTTTCGGATAATTGTCAATAGAATCTTGCTTGCACTTGAAATCAACGATTATGTTCCATAGTTTCCACACTCTGTTGGGTCACCTTTCTTTGGAATGGGAACAAATATAGGTCTCTTCCAGTCAGTTGGCCAAGTGGTTGTTCTCCAGATTTCTTGACACAACTTGGTGAGCACCTCCAGGGCAGCATCTGTTAGTTGAAATATGTCAGTCGGTATACCATCTATTCCTGGGGCCTTATTTCTTTGCTATTTCCTTCAAAGCAGCTTGAACTTCTTCCTTCAACACCATAGGCTCTTACTCATATGTTGTTTCATTAAATTCTTCTGTGTCTGCAAATTCCTTTTGATACAATGACTTAGTATATTCTTTCCATCTTCTTTTGATAACATCTGGATTATTTAATACTATGCCTAAAGTATCCTTGATTATAGCAACTCGAAGTTTGAATTGTTCTTCAGGTCCTTGAGTTTAAGAAATGCTGAGTGAGTTCAACCCTTTTGGTTTTCTGACTCCAACTCCTTGCATATTTCATTGTAATATTTTACTTTGTTATCCCACGCTGCCTTTTGAAATATTCTGTTCAGCTCTTTAGTATCTTGAATTCTTCCTTGTAGTTCAGTTCTCTTCACTCCAGCACAATATTCAGAGCTTCTTCTGACATCCATTTTGGTCTTCTCTTCCTCTTCGGTCTGTGTAACGAACGTTTGCACTCTTCTTGGATGGTACCCTTGATATCCTCCCACAACTCATCTGGTCTTTGCTCATTCGTGTTCAAGACCTCACACCTGTTATTGAGATGGTTCTGAAATTCAGGTGGGATAGTCTCAAAGTTATATTTTGGTTCCAGTGAATTCAGTTTCATTTTCCTCAGCTTCCGCTTGAACTTGCATATGAGTATTTGGTGGTCTGTTCTATAATCAGCCCCGGGCCTAATTTTCACAGCTGATATTGAGCTTTTCCAGTGGTTCCTTCCACAGATGTAATCGATCTGATTCCTATGCATACCATCAGGTGAGATACATATGTATAACCTGCATTTATGTCTCTTTAAAATGTGTTTAAGATGAATAAGTCATTGATTGTGCAAAATTCAAACCTTCTGTCTCCAGGTCCATTTCTGTCTCTGAGTCCATGTTTTCTTACTACTGATTCTTCTTCTCTGTTCCCAACTTTTGCATTCCAGTCACCCATTATTATCAATGCATTCTGATTGCATGTTCGATCGATCTCCAATTGTAAAAGTTGGTAGAAATCGTCTATTTCCTCTTCTTTGGCTCTGGTTGTTGGTGCGTATATCTGAATGATATTGGTATTCACTGGACTTCCTTGTATGCATGTGGATATTATCCTGTCACTCACAATATTGTGCTTCAAGACGGATCTAGAAATGGCTTTTCTAACTATGAAAGCAACCCCATTTTTCTTCACCCTTTCATCTCTGGAGTAATATATCATATGATCATCCAATTCAAAATTCCCCATGCCTGTCCATCTCATCTCACCAATGCCTAGTATGTCAATATTTATGCGTTCCATTTTCTCCTTTACAATATCTATTTTTCCTACATTCATGGTTCTCACATTCCATGTTCTAATCACTAGTGTCTGCTTACAACTGTTTCTCTTCCTTTGTATTTCCATACTCAGTTGCCCTTTAAAACCCTATGTACAATATGATAATATATCATCATAAACTCTATCTAAATCTAAACACTAACTGGACTCTGCCTCCAATGTGGAAGTCAGCTGGCTAAACAGGTGGGATGGCCAATGCCTCCATGATGGTTCCTCTTGGTGGCAGTCATTCAAGGGAAATTTCTGGGGTCCTTTGGGTGTGTGTTACTGTCCTTTTAGGCTTTCAAAGCTGAATGGGTGGCCCTGACCCTTAGAGTAAGAGTAAGTAAAGATGGGTCGAGCCTACAGAACCTGCTCCAGGCCTTAGCTTAAAATCCTATCGGATTGTAATTATTTTTGGTGAAACATTCTTCTAGGTCGTGTAACCCTGGTATGTCCACTTGCTGTACAGAGGTAACTCGTGGTTGCTGTGAAGCCGAACACTGTGACACTGATGAGTCAAATGCAAGAATGGTTACCCATGGTGGACAGTGTTTCGTGAAGCTCCCCAATTAAAACATCTTGGAAGCAGGAGTGGCATCCACTTCAATAACAGCTTGCCTCTGGAAACCCTATGAAAATGGAGAAAGGACAAAAGCTATACAGGAGGTGTCCAGGACTTTCATTCATAGGGTCGCTATGAGTCACCTGAAACTCGATGGCACTTAACAACAACAACAGCAAACACTAACTTAACTAATGTTTACAAATGCCCTACTAAGGGCTAGAGGTTATACTAGGCACTTGAAAATATATATATACAAACAACAAAATTAAAACAAAAATCTTGGTGAGACAAATACAAATCCTAGATATTATATGGAAAGCAAAGATGACTTTGAACCATAGAAAGAAGCTACATCTAAATATATTGAAATTGCAAATGACTAGCTTAAAATCCGTATCATTCATTAACTTCTACATAAAAACAAGCAAAATCAGTGACCAATAGAAGCAAGCAAGAATATTCATGAGCATTGTTCAGTTCTATTATTTCCTGTGGAAAATCTCTACTTTCAATAAAATAATACTATACTAAAAATCTGTATTGCAGTCTGTGGACCAATCTACCCAGATGAGGACCTTACTCTTTTTTCTTACCCTCTACTTCTTGAAATATAATTTGTTGTTTTGCTGTTTTACTGTTATGTGCCATTGAGCTGAAACAAACTCATAGCTGACCGTCTGATCGATTTCCACATACTGGAAATTGTCCATCCTTCTTTTATAGAGCACCTGGTGATTTCTAACTGTATGTCAGGGGTAGTAGTACAGCTCCTCCCCTCAAGGCCACAAGGTGTTGTTGTTGTTATTTTTAAGAGTCATCAAGTCTAGTACAGCCCATAGAAACCCAATGAACAACAGATTTAACCCTATCTTATCTTGTGCTATCCTCACAATCTCTGACACAGATGAGCCCATTGCTACAGTAGCCATTTTACATTTTGTATTTTTGGAGGTCTTCCTCACTTTTACTGACCTTCCATCCTTCCAAGCATAAATTCCCTCTCAAAGGGATAGCAATGTGTCCAAAGTATGACAGAAAAAGCTTTGACATTCTTTCTACAGGGAGCAAGCTGGCTGTACACTTTCTAGACATATTTGTTTATTCTTTGGACAGTCCGTGGATCCATTCAATATTCTTCTCCATCACCACAATTCTTCTGTCTTATTCTGTCTTCTTCTTCTTATTCATTATCCAGCTCTTAAATTCATAGCAAATAATAGAAAAGACCATAGCTTGAATCAGGTATACCTTAGTCATCAAATTGACACCATTGCTCTTCAGTATTTTAGAGAGGTCCCTAACAGCAGACTTGTCCAAAACAGTATGTCTCCTTCTTTCCTGATTGCTGGTATCTAGAGTGTTGATTGTTGATCCAAGTAAAACAAAAATCATTAAGAGTTTAAATCTTTTCTTAATCTATCATAATGTTGCCCATTGGCCCAGCAGTAAGGACATTTTTCTTCATTTTGAGATGCAATCTGTATTTAAGGATGTGATAGTTGATCTTCTGTTCTTGCTTTCAGGAAGCAAGATTTTATCATCTGGTTCTGACTCATGATATTGCACTTCTCCAACATTCTTTCTATAGAGGTAGTTAATCTGTTTCCTGTGCAGACTCTCAGGTGAGGTTCATGTGTAAAGTCATTATTTGTGTTTCTTTAAAAAGTTTTTGATTGAATAAATAATTGTATTGTTATGTACTGTTGAATTGTAACTTATAAATAGCTGACTCTCCAGCAGATTTTCAGAAGCAGTTATTTAATTGAGCAGGAAGAGATTACCCATCCTTCTCTCAAGGAGCAGCTAGTGACCTTGAATCACATGCCATCGTGATTGCAGTACAATTTCTTGACACTAGGCTACCAGAGCATTGTATATACAAAATAAAACCATCCATTCTCCTGCTTTATTTCTATCACCAAGTCTGTACTTTCTGACTACCATTTTTTCCTCATTGTTTCCATTTTTGCATTCCACTCTCCAATAACTATTAAGGCATTTAATCACATAGGTGTGATCAATTTCTGACTGCAAATGTGGGTAGAAATCCTCAGAAATCTTCTTTTTGTCTTTAGTTGTTGGTGCACATATTTGAATCAGTTGTGTTAACATCTCTTCTTTGTGTATGCATGGATATAATCCTGTTGTTGTTGTTGTTATGTGCCGTCGAGTCGCCTGCAACTCATAGCGACCCTATGTACAACCACCCTAAACTCCGCTCTGTCCTGTGCCAATCGCACTGTCTCCGACACTCCCATCCCAATTATCCCAGTCACTGAATCAATCCACCTCATAGAGGGCCTTCCTCTCCTGCGCCGTCCCTCCACACTCCCAAGCAT
>NW_006400250.1:551355-565350 GCF_000299155.1 Elephantulus edwardii | reverse complement strand
CACTGCATCGAAAGGAATTGGAAGACACAGAAGAATTTCATGAAACAACATATGAGCAAGAGCCTATGGTGATGAAAGAAGAAGTTCAGGTTGCATTGAAGGAAATGGCAAAAATAAGACTTCAGGAATAGATGGTATACCAATTGACATATTTCAGTTAACAGATGCTGCCATGGGATATAATCCTATCACTCACAATATTTTTACTTTAGACTAGACCTTGAAATAGTCCTCTTAACTATGAATTCCACACCATTCTTCCTCAGTTTTTCACTCCCTACAATCACTTGCTATGCGCCAGAGAGCTGGACAATGCTAGGAAGGATTGAAGGAGAATTGCCTTTGAGCTGTGATACTGGAAAAGAGTATTGAGGGTACCATGGACTGCTAAGAAAACAAACAGGTTCATCCTAGAGAGGGTTAAACCAGGGTGCTCCTTGGAGACAAGGATTCTGAGGTTTCATCTGACAAACTTTGGACATGTTGCAAGGAAAGACCAGTCCTTGGAGAAGGACGTCATGCTTGTGAGGGTGGAGGGATGGTGCAGGAGAGAAAGACCCTCTATGACGTGGATTGATTCAGTGACTGGACTAATTGGGTAGGTGTGTCAGAGGTAATGAGATTGGCTCAGGACAGAGCAGGGTTTAGGGCTATTGCACATAGGGTCACTATGAGTCTCAGGTGACTCGATGGCATGTCAGACTATGGAGGCTGGAAAGTGTGCACAAATGGGATAAGGGGAGAAAGTGAGATCATAAAAGAAAAGATAAAACTGTAGGCATCATTCGGAAAAACAATGTATGTAAACCTTAGCACTCAGATAATGAGGAATTGGGGGAGGGACTTGCTATCTAATGGGATAAAAACTCCTGGTCAGCTGTGGAAAGCACACAGACCTACTTTGTGTGGTCTTGGATGCCCGAATTTGCAAAACTGCTTACAAAAGCCTTAATCTCACTAACCCGATTTTTAATTGGGTTTCTTAGACACTTGTCAGACCATACTCTAGGTAACTTACCGACAAATTCAAACAGGACAAGGTGGTCGAAAAGTACTGTTTCCTACTGGGTAAATGAGACAGTATCCTTGATAATAACATCATTATTTTCAATTCTATTGAGAAATTTTCTCTTTAGTAGATTATTTTCTATAATATATGATTCAGAAAGTCTGGTCTACTCACTGTAGTGAGTGCACATTTTGGCCTATAAAAATATGTATTAGGGCAATTGCTTTGTACAGTTGAGACTTCCATTTCTATATCCATAAGAACTTTTCTTAATTGATACATGTTCACATTAGTTTGGAATTGAGAGAGAAAAAAACCCAGCAATTTTGAAATAATGAGAAACTTTCCTAGCTTTCTCCTGCACTAACCAAACCAGAGCCACAGTCTAGAGTATTGTAATTCCCTCATGATCAGAATTGTCTCAAATAATTACTCAGTGCTTGAAGCAACATAATAAGAGAGCTTGCGCTTCCAGGTTTTCAGTAAATAGAAGCTGTGGCATGATGGGAATTAACAGATATCTCTCACAAAATGCAAACTTATGTTTGGCCTCACCCTTTAGCAAAAGAGTAAAGCTGTTAATGTTTCTGGAACTTTTTCTTACGCAACTTAACAGTATCGTAGTTCACATCTTAATTCCCAATGATGTCTTTTCTTGGTCCCATTTGTTTTAGGTTTTGCATTCAGAAGATTGTGAATGAAAGTATTAACTGTTAATTAAGGTATTACCCTATTAAGTTAAATACCACATAAGAATTGCTTGCATATAAACTATGAACTTTTGAAAACTTTAAAAATTTAAATGGGGACTCTCTAATCATGCATATTGAGATTTGTTTTGTAGGTAGAAACAAAGTTTGCATGTAGGTCAATCATGCCTGTGCAAAGAATAGGTCCATAAGAGGCTTTCAGAGAGAGCTCACCTTTCATCATCACTTCCTAAAAACTGTCAAAATTGAGTATTCAAAAATATTTTGATAAGGATATACTTTTTGTTTTCTTTCTTTACTTTTTTTTGTCCTTAGTAAGAAAGCACTAATATGTGTCTCTGATTTTGATGTCTGTTAAAAGATAAGCTACAATTACTTGGGGGACAGTCAGCTTTTTTTATTTGCTAGGATGTGAGAGTTTAATGAACTAGAAAGTTTATTGTGAAAGAAAGATGAATGAAATTTGCTTCATAGTTGAAATTACTAGAATGGAGGAAGAAAGAAGAACAGAAACCTAGTTGGATGGAGTAATATTGTTGTCATATGGAACCTAGAAATTGAGGGGTTGATATGAGTCTAATAAGGAGTCACTCTTCTAAAGAGAAGTAAAAAGACCTATTGAAGGGGAATATGAGATATTTCTTGAATATCAGGGGCTTCATAAGAGAGATACATGTCAATAGTTGTAGAGAGGCTTCACGTGCTTGACTTGAAGACAATCAACATCAACAACAACAACATAAGAGAGAAGTTTTTGTAAATTGACTAGCCAAAATTTTATGTAAAATAGAGCATGTACTATCAGCACACCTCTTTGACACCTATGGATATGCTTTACCGTGATGATAAAAATATTACTTCACATGAATAAGTACTTTACTCATTGCCAAATGCACAAGAGAACAATTTACACAAGTTACATAATTTTGGAAAGCCTCTGAATAAAATTTTTTGTATACATGAAGATGTTGGGTAATCCATATGTGGAATCCAGTGTATCCATGATACACTGAGCCAGTCACTTCTCTTTCATATAGTAAGTATTTTGGGAAAGTATCCATGACCCAACAGAATGTGGAAACTACAGAACAATCTCATTGATTCCACATGCGAGCAAGATTTTACTGAAGATTATCCAAAAACGACTGGAACAGCACATCAACAGAGAACTACCAGAAGTCCAGGCTGGGTTTAGAAGGGGTCGTGGTATTAGAGATATTGTAGCTGATGTTATATGGATCTTGGCTGAAAGCAGGGAATACCAGAGGAATGTCTACCTGTGTTTCATTGACTATGCAAAGGCATTTGACTGTGTAGATCATAACAAAGTATGGTTGACTCTGAGAATAATGGGAATCCCAGAACACTTGATCGTTCTAATGCAAAACTAATACTTGGACCAGGAGGCAGTCGTCATAACAGAGCAAGGGAACACTGCATGGTTCTCCATGACTTTTCAACCTATATGCAGAACAGATTATCCAGGAGGCTGGGCTCTATGAGGAGAAATGTGGGGTCAAGATTGGTGGACGATTTATCAACAACCTGCGTTATGCGGATGACACAACCCTGCTTGCTGAAACTGAAGAGGACCTGAAGCGCCTGCTGCAGAGTGTCAAGGACTGCAGCCTACAATATGGATTGAGGCTCAATGTCAAGAAGACAAAGATTCTCACCACTGGACCAATTGGCAGCATCAGGATAGATGGTGAAGAGATTGAGATTGTACACAGCTTTAGTTTGCTTGGCTCCTTAGTCAACAGTCTTGGCACCAGCAGCCAGGAAATTAAAAGGCACATTGTCATGGGAAAGTCTGCTGTTAGGGACCTCTCCAAAGTGCTGAAGAGCAATGGTGTCTCTCTGGAGACTAAGGTGCGTCTGATACAGGCCATGGTCTTCGCAATCACCTGTTATGCATCAGAGAGTTGGACAATGACCAAGGAGGATAGAAGAATTGATGCCTTTGAGCTGTGGTGCTGGAGAAGAGTATTGAGAATACCATGGACTGCTAGGAAAACAAACAGATTTGTCCTGGAAAGGGTTAAACCAGGTGGCTCCTTGGAGGCAAGGATTCTGAGGCTCCGTCTAACACACTTTGGACATGTTGTGAGGAGAGACTGGTCCTTAGAGAGGGACATCATGCTTGGGAGTGTGGAGGGACGGCGCAGGAGAGGAAGGCCCTCTATGAGGTGGATTGATTCAGTGACTGGGATAATTGGGATGGGAGTGTCGGAGACAGTGCGATTGGCGCAGGACAGAGCGGAGTTTAGGGCGGTTGTACATAGGGTCGCTATGAGTCGCAGGTGACTCGACGGCACATAACAACAACAACAACAACAACAATCCATGTACGAATAACTCTGATATATTCTGATGATACAATTTAAGTAAAATTTAGTTCTAAACTGACACATTGCTTAGGAAATAAAAGGAATAGTGCCTCCTGAGTTTGGTGCCAAAGTAGAAATGTGTACAAAATGTTATGGAAATTATTTTGGAGCACAGAAGACATGTAGAAAAGAAGGGAGGGAGATGGAAAGGGAGAGGGAAAGGTAGAGGGAAAGGGATAGGGATATATATATATATATTTTTTTTTTCCCCTGAGAAGAAACAATGAGAGGTCACAAATCCCAGCCCATTTGAACTAAGTCCAGAATGATAAAATAGTACAATAATTAGAAAAGAAGCAGAAACAATCAAAGGTTAAATAAGAAGTATTTTCAAATTTTAGTGGTACAGTGTGCTTAATACAGAATGTAGAATAATAAAGCAAAAAATGAAGGGGGAGTTCTGGTCAGGGCTAGACTAACTAATAAGAATTTCTTTTTAGAATTTATCCTGTGGACAAAAGAGAACTATCAAATTATTTTAGGAAAACATGTAATCACAAGGTAGTTGTTTTTGTTGTTAGGTGCAGTCAAGTCAAGTACAATCCATGGCAATTCTAAACAACAGATCTGAATCCCGCCCTATCCTGTGCCAACCTCATACTTCCTGACACACAGGAGCCCACTGAGTCAGTCACTGACTCAATCCACCTTGTTGAAGGTCTTCCTCTCCTTCATGATCCTCCAATCTTCCCAGCATCATATCTTTCTCCATGGAATAACACCTCCTAACAACATGTCCGAAGTATGTGAGGCAAAGCCTCATCATGCTTGCCTCCAAAGAGCGCTCTGGCTGCACCCTCTCCAAGAAATATTTGTTCTTTTGACAGTCCATGGGTTGTTCAGCGCTCTTCTCCAACACCACAGCTCAAAGGCTTCAATTCTTCTTCTGTCATCCTTATTCATTGTCCAGCTCTCAGAGGCATAGAAAGTGTTCAGAAAGACCATGGCCTGAATCAGACACCTTTGTCCTCAAATGGACTCATTACTCCTCAATAATTTGGAGAGATCCCTGACTGTTCTCAATCCATTCAGTTGTTGTTGGACAAGTGTGTTGTTATCTTCTGTCTTCTTCAAGACTAATTCAGGGTCACAGGAAACTTAATGACGTCATAGTGGTCAAGCTTGTTTCTCCAAGGGATGCTCTTTTGGGAGTATTTGGGCTGCCTTCAGAATTTCAGCCTCTTAGGTCACCAGAAGGAGGATTCTGTGCGTATCTTTTTTCTTTTGTTGCTCTGGATACCTTTCAGGACTGCCTTGTTAGCCTTTAATACCTTTGCTTGGCTTCAGTTTTGGGAGGGGCAGGTTCTTCCGTCTTTACTTTCGGTGGCTTCTTTTTAGAAAGGCATAAATGCCTTTTCATAGTCAATGGAACACAAATAGACATGCTTCTGTAACTCTCTGGTAAAATCTGGAATGACAAAATCTTGAACAACCCAGAAAGCATTAAAAGAAGATGGAACTCATATATTAGGTCACGATACCAAAAAGAATTGGTTGACGGTAAGGAAGTTCAGAAAGTATCAAATGAATAAGAACAAAAGCTAAAGAATGAAATATAATGGATAACTAGGAATGACAGAAGAAACATGTATGCTTTTGATTTGTGGATCCGAAGAATAATTAACTTTTGATTATTCTGTGGACTATTGAAAGAGAAAACAAATATGACTTGGAGGAAATGCAATCAGGATGCACCTTTGAGGTATGGTTGGTGAAGTTTTATCTCACATCCTTTGGATCCATTTTTAGGAGGAACAAGTCCTTAGAAAAGTATATCTACTTTCATTGACTCCACAACTTTCCAAAGGGAGGAAGATTCTCAACAAACTAGATTGACAAAGTGACTGTTACAATGTGTTCAAGTATGTAAGAAATTATAGAATGTCACTGGATAAGACAGAGTTCAGATCCCTTGTTCATAGAGTTACTATAGGTCATTGTGTACTGGACGTTAGATAACAACAATAACACCAATGAAATTTATTAAAATGTATTATTAAATCCTTATTCCTATTGCCTTTCTTATTTGTTTCATGCAGGGTGTCTTTTATATCATCCCACAATTAGTCATAAGTCAGTGTTCAATTTATTAAACCTATTCTTGAAATGCTTTCTAAATTCAGATGGAATTCACTTATGATCATATTTTGGCTCTCTTACACTTGTTTTAATTTTCTACAACTTCACCTTGAATTAGCATATGAGAAATTGATGGTTTGCTTCCCAATCACTCATTTTATGAAAAGACAAATAGCATTGGGAAAATCTGTTCTCTGGGACCTCTCCAGAGTACTGAAGATCAATGATATCAGTCTGGAGACTAAGAAAAACCTGGTCTTCACAGTTACTTGCTATGTATAAAAAAGCTGGACAATGACTAGGAATGATAGAAAAAAAATCAATGCCTTTGAGCTGTGGTGCTGGAGAGGAGTATTGAATATACCATGGACTGCTAGGAGAACAAAGAGGTTTGTCCTAGAGAGAGTGAAATCAGGCTGCTCCTTGGAGGCAAAGATTCTGAAGCTTCGTTTTAAGTACTTTGGACATCTTGCAAGAAGGAACCAGTCCTTGGAGAGAGACATCATGCTTAGGAGGGTGAAGGAACAGATCAAGAGAGGAAGATTTGATGAGATGGATTGACTCAGTGGCTGGGGTAATGAGAGTAGGTGTGTCAGAGATGGTAACGTTGGCTCAGGATAGAGCAGAGTTCAGAGCTGTTATATGTAGGGTTGCTATGAATCACAAGCAACTCAACAGCACGTAACAATAATAATGATATTGAATTTATATGTCTTTTCTTTCCACATATATAGTCAATTTAATTCCTGTGTATACGAACAACCAAGTTTAGATAGATAGATAGATGATAGATAGATAGATAGATAGATAGATAGATAGATAGATAAATGATAGATAGATAGATAAAGATATATAGCCACTGTTTATAAATTTTTTCTTTGAAGAACACCCACATTTATTATTTGTTTACATTTGTTTAAAATGTTATTTATGGTCAATGTATAGAATTATAAAATATTTGAGATAAAAGTTATTTTTAATGAGTAAACCATTGATTGTATAAAATTCTGTAATGTGACCTTCAAACTCTTTTCTTTCTCTAATATTCATCCTTCTTATATCCAACCTAATCAATCCAATTAGCAGTTATTAGGCATTTTGATTGTATGCTCCCTCAATTTCAGACTACAGTTCAAAGAAATCCTCCATTTCTTGAACGTTGGCTTTAGAGATTGGTCCATATATTTGAGTAATAATCATAGCAACAGGCTTTATTTTTATGCATATGGATTATATCCTTTAGCTGAAAGAATGATGCTTCAGGATTAGGTGCTATTGAGTTGGCATCGACTCATAGCTAACCCTCCAGTAGGTTTTCAGAGGCTATAAATCACACAGGATGACACTGCCCATCTTTCTCCCATAGCAGCTTATGGGAACAAAGGAAATATCAGCACAACCCAGTAGGTGACCAGAGTTCTGTATGCTTCTGAATAGATCTTGAAACACTCTTTTAGGCAACAAATTTGATACCATATCTCTCCACTTTGTCATGCCAGGATTTTAAATTATTTCATTGTTCTAATTAGAATGGCAAATACTAATCCATTTCAGTTCATTAATGTCTAAGTTGCAATATTACATATTATATTTAATTTGTGACAACTTCTAGTTTTCTTAGATTTGTACTTCTTACATTTCACATGTTATTGTTGTGTACTGTAGAGTCAGAATTGACCTATAGCTGACCCTTTGACAAGTTTTCAGAGACAATCAATCACATGGGAAGAAATTTCCCATCCTTCTGTGGAGCAGCTGGTGTCCTTGAACATGGTTTCTGGATTGCGCACAGCTTCTTTCCACTAGGCCACCAGAACTCCCTTACATTCCACATAACAATTATTGATGAATTTTTTTAATGTGTTTCTCTTCATTTTGAATATTGCTACATTAGCAAGGAAAAGTCCCATGGACCAAAAGCTTTATTCCACCATGTCATTAAAGTAAACTGATGGCATAGTCCACAGGGAGCTTTATTTCTAACTAAAAAGTTGTGTCTCTCCAACAGTTTGAATTAATGAGAGATTCTGAAGCATAAAGGTAGAAAATCTTCTCTTCACAGTCTCAGAAGCCTACTATAGATTAGTTAGGAGTTGGTTTTGACTTGACAACAATGAGTTTAGTATTTTGAAGAGACTTACATGTTGAGTGCCTTCCAACCTAAGGTTTCATTTCTAGCACTTTATCAGACACTTTTCTGCTGCTAATCTTAAGTTTTTCAAGTGCTTATTATTTAAGAAGTGGATAGCCAGACCTGAGAAAGTTTGTCAATTCTGCTGAAACCAGGAATGATCATGCAGCTATTTGAAATATCAACACACAGATATCAGTTTTCTGTACCGTGGTATCTTTCTCTGATTGCTATAATACTGGAACCAATGCTTATGCAAAGATTTCTGGTTTACAAGATGGGTAGAGTAACCTTGACTCAAGTGTTTGTTGGGTAATCCACCATCTTTGTATATCCCCAAAGTTCTCCAAGTCATAATGGAGTCTATTAATTTCTTTTTGACATTTTTGTCTGTTTTAACTAATATTTTCATATCATAAGTAAAGTTTTCAACCAAGTGCATTTTAGAATAGCTAAAGAAACAATGATGGTGCTATTTTTAAATTTCTGAGTATATAGCTGGAAATGTTTTCAAAATTTGCAAAAGCTTTTTGAATTCCAAATGTGTTAAATGAGGAGTGTATAAAAATAAGTCATAAGAAAACACCTAAGAACCTCCCTCTTGCTTAACCAAATAAGTGAACCAAATGCAGTGATTTCTCTCTTAGGTAATTGAAGTGATTTGTGTTATGGAGTATCTGAAAATGGAAGGAGAATTATGATAAGTTATTTCAAGTTCAATCAGTAAAGGACAGCAATTATTGCTGTTCAGATACAACTTCTTTTCTGGGACAAATAAAAATAGCATGTTGAATTTGTTATTCAACTAATAAATGATGAAAATAAGGTTCCCCTGCACTGTTTCAAGAAAACCATGAATAATTGTCTTGTTCTGTTAGGACAATTTATTTTTTGGGAGGGCAGGGGGCTTTCAAGAATAAAAATTCCTTTTTTAAATTTTACACTAGTTTATTTACAAAATTTGAATACATTGTTTTAAACAACAGATTATTTCAATATTCCTCAACCCCCTACCTATCAAATTGTATAACCCCATGATTAATCCTTCTTCTCCCCCTGCACATCCACATCCATCTGCTTCCACCCTGTCCCACCCCTCCTGAATCCTTATTCTCATTCTACAATAATGGTTTTACACAATATTTATCCTTGTGGGACTGAGTTAGTTCACTCAGCATAATGTTCTCCAGTACCTCCCACATTAGGCAATAATTTACAAAATTATTCCTCCTGCATGATGCATAGTATGCCATTGTGTGACTGTACCATAATTTCTCAATTCATTCTTATATGAGTAGATTTCTCGTGAACAGTTAAATACTCTGGATTTCTCATTCTTCTTAATGTTACCCATATTTTGTTATGATACACACAGTGCCTTTATACAGTCAATAAAAAAGTAAGTATTTTTTAATTTTTTAAAAATTTTAATCCAAGATCCATTTCACTTCAGCAATGATATTGTTCATGTCACAGTCTCTTCTGAATCCTGCTTGAATTTTTGGTAGCTTGCTGTTGATGCGTTACTCAATATTTTGCTCTAGAACCATTGAGTATTGTAACTTGAGGTTTGATTTTATTTTTATTACTTTCAGACTTTGAAATGGTGAGCATGTTTTTGCCTTTTAGCTTTCTAACATCAGCCCTTTGCACATTTTGGTATGCTACTTCAATTTTTCTTCTCAAGTTACCCTTTGAAATCTTCTGTTCTTTAGTATTTCCTTCATTAATTTTGTTCTATATTCTAGTGTAGGTCTCAGATCAAGGACATGTTTTAGAACCTGGAAAGGTGTGTGTCCAGGTTGTTTCCTTTTGCTATACCTATTAAAATTGTATGCTGAGCAAATAATTTCAGAAGCTAGACTATAGTAAACATCTTGTAGTACTGATCCAAGAAGTGGCCAACTAGGGAGTGCTGGTGATCTTGTGTAAGGAATTGTGGTGTAAACCCAAAGCCAAGCAGTTCAAATCCACAAACTACTCCACAGGAGAAAGATGGACAAACTCGTCCTATGCAATTTACAACCTTTAATAACATATTCCATTTGAGCGCAGCAATAATATCCCTAGTGTCATCACGTCTTCTAAATCCAGTTTGAATATCTGGTAGTTCTGTTCTAGCCATTTTTTAATTAACTCCAGTAGTATTTTGCTTGCATATCATATTAATGATACTGTTCTATAATTTTTCACATTATTGAAGACAACTTTTCTTGAGAATGGGAGCAAACATGGATCTTTTCCAATTACTTGGCCAGACAGCTCTCCTCCAAATTTCCTAGAGTAAACTGTGAGCATATCCAGAGTTGCTTCTATGATTTCAAACATTTTCATTAGTATTCCATTTATTCCTGGGGTCATATTTTTTTGCCACTGCCTTCATTACAGCTTGAATTTCCTTTTTTACCATCGACTTTTAATCATATGGTACTCCCTGAAACTTTTCAGTGTCATCTGATTCTTTCTGGCGTAGTTACTCTGTGTATTCCCTCTATATTCTTTTGATGTGTCTTTGACCATTCAAGATTTTTTTCCCGTAACATCCCTAAGTATTGTAACTCAAGATTTGAAATTGGTTTTTAGTTCCTTCAGCTTGAAAAATGCTGAAAGAGTTCTTCCCATTTTGTTCTCCAATTCAAAGTCTTTGCATGTTCTAGTATAGTAGTTTCAAAGCTTCCCTTTGAAATCTTCTGTTCAATTTTTTTATCAGCATCTTTCCCCTTTCTTTTTCTTTCATATTAATCTGCACACAAAATTCATATATACTGTGTTCCATTCATGTACATTGTGTTGCACATATTACTTCATTCACATTGTGTACCATATACTGTGTTTTATAAAATTAATCACCATTGATCTCGGCCCAATATCATCCAGTCTTTTCAGATTACCAGTAGATCTATCCTAATTCCTTCACTCCCTTCCTCTGCCCACAAAACTCTGTGACTCACTGATTCCCTCCCCCTATCTTATTGCACTCCTGACCTTTTTCTTTCTCCCAATTTGGACTTCTATGCACATTTACTAGTTATCCTTCTATTTTTACAATAATTGTCTTATACAGTATTTGTCACTATGAGACTTAGTTCCCTCATTGTAATTTTCTGCAGCCTCTGCCGTGTTATATGTTGTTATTGTTGTTGTTGTTAAGTGCAGTCAAGTCGCAGGCGACTCATAGTGACCCTATGAAGGAGAGTCCTCGACGTTTGGGTGCCTTTCATCCTCTCTCCAGGTTCATAGGGTTTCCGGAGGCAAGCTAATATGAAAGTGAATGCCAGTCCTCCTTCCAAGCTTGTTTTAATAGGGGAGCTCCACCCCACTCTCTGTCCTCATTGGGTAGCCAATCATTAACGCATTTAACACACCAGTGTCAGGTGTTCAGCCTCACAGCAACCGAAAGTGAACGCGGTATGGCAACTTGTACACCAGGGCTATAAGACCTAGAGGAATGTCTGAACAAAAACAATGAAAGGCCCGAGGGCAGCGGATTAAAAATCACCCACCTTTGGCTTGGTAGCATCGCTTTCTGTCTACTGGGCCAGCTGATCTCTCTCTCTAGGTTGATATTATTGTTGTTAAGTGCTGTAGAGTCGCAAACCTGGGAGAACATGGCCACCGACTCTCACCTCTGCTCCTTCTGGGCTTGAAGCCCCTAGGCCAAGCCTATCTTTCCTGGCTCCTGGAGGCAGAGTAGTCCTTCGCATCCAAAAACTGCCACAACACACGCCCAAACAGCCATGTCATATAGTATTTTTAAAAATCGCTATTCCTGAGTGATTTATAGTGCTTTATACATTGTGTGAATGTATAATAATTTCTTTTTTTTTCTGTTGCTTATAGCTTTTTAAAAAATAATAATTTCAATGAAAATTTACAGACTGGATATTCATTCATTCACTGTTGCACTTTTCTCATTGTCCATCTCTCCTCCCCCCAGTACACTGTTGTTTTTAAAAAGTAAAAGAAAACTCTTTTATTGTTTTAAAATACCTCCCCCCAGGTCAACTCCATTATGCAGCCTTCATTCTGGACTCCTCTCATGATAAAAATACCTAATCACATATCCCTTTTAAACAGTTTTCGCCCTCATTTTATCCCATCTTTCTCAGTCTCCCCTTAACCATGATGTCAGTCCTGTTTTACAACAGTGGCACCATGCAGTATTTCACTCAGAATAATTTCCTCCAAGGTCACCCTTTTTGAATAATATTGTATGAGTTCCTTGTTTTTCAATGCAGCATAGTATTCCATTGTGTGAATATACCACAGCTTCTCTATCCATTCATTTGTTGATGGACATTTAGGTTGTTTCCAACTCCTTGCTATTGTGAACAAAGCCACAATAAACATGGATGTGCATATATCTGCTTGGATGTCAGTTATGGTCTCTTTGGGATATATTCCCAGTAGTGGAATTGCTGGGTCAAATGGTACCCCTATTTGTAACTTTTTGAGAATGCGCCACACAGCCTTCCACAGTGGTTGCACCATTTTACACTTCCACCAATGGTGGAAAAGGGTTCCAGTTTCTCCACAACTTCGCCAGCATTTCCTGCTTGCTGTTCTGCTGTATTTTACTATTCTTACTGGGGTATGATATCTCATAGTTGTTTTGATTTGCATCTCTTTTAGAGCTAGGGATTTTGAACATTTCTTCATGTGCTTGTTGGCTATCTGAATGCCTTCTTAAGTGTCTGTTCATATCCTGTGCCCATTTTTCAATTGTATTGTTTACCATTATCTTGTTGTGGTGCTCAAGTATTTTATAAATTCTAGATATAAGTTCCTTAGCTGACATGTCATTACCAAATATTTTTTTCCAATCTGTGGTTTCCCTTTTTACCCTGTTGGAAAAGTTTTTGGATGTACATAGGGATTTGATCTGAAGATCCCATTCATCTCTTTTATCTTCTCCTGGTTGTTGAGTACAATAATTTTTTAATCCATTCATCTGTTGATAAACATTTGGGCTGTTTTCTGTCTTCTTGTGATTTTAGTTAATGCTTCCGTGAACATAATTTTTTAATTAAAGTTTATTAATTTTAATAAACATTTACAGAGATTGTGGGTTTCCATTCATTCATTGTTGCATTATTTTCTCTACCCTCCTCCCCAGTTCATTCCCCTTTTTTTCCCCTCTTGAAAGTCTGTTTTAATTGTTCAGTTGCCACAGTGCTTGTCAAAGCCAGTTCTGTTTAATTTCCTTTGTCAGTGTGTCCTTTGCCATACCCTATCACTCCACCCTGAGAGAGACTTCACCCTGATTCATAAGGAAAAGGGGATGGCGTTCCTCTTAGTTACTTCCTGCTGAAAAGGGATGCTGTAGGTTTTAGGGTGAAGATCTTCTCTCACTACTCTAAAGGGCCCCTTTGGCAATAGGAAGCACATAGACTGTTGTGGAGATTGACTTTGGAAATTAGATGCACTGTTATCAATTGTGCTTAGCCATACATGTTTATATCCTTGAAGATGTATCATGGAAATGTTGCAGCCTAGAAGACACAAATTTAACTAACAAGTTAAAAGTACAGGAGTAAAAAATTAAAAAGCAATAATATTCCAAATAGAGTCTCTAATACTGGCACAAATCAAGTTACAGAGGGAAGGCATTTCTTAAAACAAAAGGTCTATTGACTAGCACTTTGTCTATTATAGTATAAAGGTTAGGAACCACAA
>NW_006400250.1:545952-547101 GCF_000299155.1 Elephantulus edwardii | reverse complement strand
AGAGATATTGGCCTATAGTTTTCTATTTTGGTGGTGTCTTTTCCTGGCTTTGGTATCAGAGATATGTTTGCTTCATAGCATGAATCTGGGAGGATTCCATCTTCTTCTATTTTCTGAAATAATTTATGTAGAATTGGTAACAGTACTTCTCTGAATGTTTGGTAAAATTCACTTGTAAAACCATCTGGTCCAGGACTTGTTTTGGTTGGAATTTGTTGTATTACCTTTTCAATTTCTTCTTTCATAATGGGTATGTTTAGATATTCAATTTCAGTTTGTGTCAGTTTGGGTAGGTTGTGTTTTTCTAAGTATTTGTCCATTTCCTCTAGATTTTCATATTTGTTTTAGTGCAATTTTTCATGGTACTTAATGTCAGCTTTTTTATTTTAGTTGGGTCTTTGTGACGCTGCCTGATTCATCTCTTATTCAGATTATTTGTGTCTTCTCCCTCTTTTCTTTTGTGAGTTTTGGTAGTGGTTTATTGATTTTATTGATCTTTTCAAAGAACCAACTCCTAGTTGATAGTTTCAATTGTTTTTCTGTTTTCTATTTCATTTATTTCTGCTCCAGTTTTTATCATTTTAGTTTTTTTATAGGGTGTCTGGTTTTCTTGCTTTTCTTTTTCAATTTGCTGGAGATATTGGGTTAGAGAGTCAGTAGTCTGTTTTTACTGTCTTTTGATGTGTTTGCTTATTGCTATAAATTGACCTCTGGTTACTGCTTTGGCTGTTTCCCAGACGTTTTGGCAAGTGTAGTTTTCATTGTCATTAGTTTCAAGAAACTTTTTAATTTCATTTTTTATTTCTTCTACTACCCATTCATGTTCAAGCAGGGTGTTGTTCAGCTTCCAAATGTATGTTTTTTTTTCTCCTTTATCATCCTATTATTAACTTATAATTTTGTAGCATTATGGTCTGACAAGATGATTTGCATTATTTCTATGTTTTTTAATTTATTGATGCTTGCCTTGTGACCTAGAATGTGATCTATTCTAGAGAATGTTCTATGCATATTAGAGAAAAAGTATACTATGCTTTTTTGGGGGTGCATTAGTCTATAAATATCTATGAGGTCAAGTTGGCTTATTGTGTGGTTAATTCTTTAGTATCTCTGTTGAGTTTTTTTCTGGTAGTTCTATCTTTTCTTGAG
>NW_006400250.1:542920-545259 GCF_000299155.1 Elephantulus edwardii | reverse complement strand
TTCTTTGAGTGTTTGATATATGTCCTTCCACTCTCTCCTTGCCTGCATGATTTATGCTGAGAAATCGGCACTTAATCTTCTCTGTTCTCCTCTATAGGTTACACTTTGTTTCTCCCTTGCTGATTTCAGTATTCTCTCCTTATGTTTGGTTCTGGAAAATTTAACTATGACATGCCTTGATGTTTTTCTTTTGGGGTCTAATCTATGTGGTGTTCGCTGAGCTTCCTGAGTACAAATTCTCTCATTCTTCATTATGCCTGAGAAGTTTTCCTTTAGTAATTCTTCCACAAATTTTTCAGTACCTTTACTTGCTTCTTCCTTTTCTGGGATTCCAATGATGCGCATGTTATTTCTCTTGATGGTGTCCCACATTATTCTTAGGCTTTCTTCTTTTTCCTTCTTTTTTGAGTCTGTTTTTTTTTTTTCTAGCAGATCAGTGGTGAAAATTTTGGCTTCAATTTCACTGATTCATAGGTACCTTGATCATATTCCTATTATGAAGAACATTATGTTGTTGTTGTTATGTGCCATCAAATCCCCTGTCACTCATAGAGACCCTATGTACAACAGTGTAATCTTGAGCTAGTATTACTGTCCCTAACACATTTGCCTTTATTTCGCCAGTCACTGTGACAATCCATCCCATCCAAGGTCTTCGACTCCTGCATTTTTCTTCTACCCTTCCATGCATAAAGTACTGGTCTCTCTTGGCAACATGCCCAAAGTAAGTGATGGTGCTTCAAAATTTGGCTCAAGAGCAGAATTTGATTGTACCCACTCTAGGATAGACTTGTTTGTTGTCTTGGCAGTCCATGGTATGTTCAACAATTTTATCCAGCACAACAACTGAAAGACATCAATTCTTCTCCTGTCTTCCTTATTCATTGTCAAGTCTCTGATGCATAGTAGGGGACTGCAAAGACCACCGCCTGGATCAGGTATTCCTTGGTCTCTAGACTGGCTTCATAGCTCTACAGTACTCTAAAGAGGTCCCTGACAATAGACTTGCATAATCCAATTCTTTTGATTTCCCTGGTTGCTGCTGTCAAGAGTGTTGATTGTGGACCCAAGCAAGCTGAAATGGTTAATAATCACAATCTCTTCTCTATTTATCATGGTGATGAAAATTGGCTCAGTGGTGACAATCTGTTTTCTTGATGTTGAGCTTCAATCAATATTGAAAACTGAAGTCCTTGACCTTCTTCAAACAAATGCATTATGTCCTCCTCAGTTTTGGCAAACATTATTGTGTCATCTGCATAATGCTAGTTGTTGATGAGTCTTCCTCCAATTAGGATGCCACATTCCTTCTCATAAAGACCAGCCTCCTAGATGATCTCTCCCTCTTATAAATTGAAGACATATGGAAATAGGATTCATTCCTGATACACTCCTTTCCTGATTTTGAACCATACACTGTTTCCATGCTCTTTTCTGAGGATGGCTTCTTGGTTTAAGTCTAGGTTTCTTGTAAACACAATCAAGTGTTCTAGGATTCCTTCCCTTCTCATGGTCAGCCACAATTTACTGTGATCCATACAATTAAATGTCTTTGTGAAGTCAATGCAATACAGATAGACATTCCTCTGGAAATCAGCCAAGATTCATCTGACATTGTCAATGATGTCCTTCGTGGTGCCACGACCTCTTCTAAACACAGCTTGTGTTTCTGCTAGTTTTCTGTAGATGTACTGTTACACTAGTTTTTAGATAATCTTCAGCAAACCATTGCTTGTGTGTGGTGTTAGTGATATTGTTCAATAATGTGCACGTTTTATTGGATCACTTTTTTTGGAAAAGGAATAAATATGGATCTGTCCCAGTCAGTTAGCCAGGTAATTTTCCTCCAAATTTCTTGGCATAACTTGGTGAGCACATCCAGGACAGCATCTGCTTGCTGAAATATGTCAATTGATAGTCCATAAATTTCGTAGGCCTTACTTTTGGCCAATTCCTTCAGAGCAGCTTGAGCTTCATCCTTCATCATCATTGAATCCTGGTCATATGTTGTTTCATGAAATTCTTATGTGTCAGCCAATTCTTTTTGGTACAATTAATCTGTACTCCTTCCATCCTCTTTTGATGCTGCCTGAGAATTGCAACTAAAGGCTTGAATTTGTTCTTCAGTTTCTTCAGCTTAAGATATGCCTAGAGAGGTCATCCTTTTTGATTCTTTGACTTTAGCTCTTAGCACATTTTTTAAATATGCACACATTTTATTTGTTGTTCTTTTCAATATTTTTTTCTATTTTATTTTATTATTTTTGCGTGCGTGTACCGTCAAATCAGATCTGACTGGTACAGGAGGAGATTGTCCCTCCTTACCCGGCTGAGCATCT
>NW_006400250.1:540148-541128 GCF_000299155.1 Elephantulus edwardii | reverse complement strand
TCTTGCTCAAATGTTATTTCATTAAATTCTTCTGTATCTGCAATTCCTTTCGATACAATGACTCAGTATATTCCTTCCATCTTCTTTTGATACCTCCTAGATCATTTAACATTCTGCCTAAAGGATCCTTGATTATAACAACTCGAGGTTTGAATTTGTTCTTGGTACTTTGGTGGATTTAATTTCATTTTCTTTAGCTTCAGTTTGAACTGGCTTATGAGTAGTTAATAGTCTATTCTATAATCAGCACTTATTTCATTCATGGTATTGAGCTTCTTCAGCAATTCCTTCCACAGATGTAATCAATGTGATTCTTCTGTAAATTATCAGGTGAGGTGTATATTTGCAGTGATGTATTTTGATTCTTACAAAAAGGTATTTGCAATGAACAAATCATTGTTGGTACAAAATTCTATCATTCTATCTCCATTCTAATTTCTCTAACCATGTTTTCCGACTATTTATACTTGCACCTTGTTTCTAGCTTTTGAATTCCAGTCATTCATTAATATTAATGCATTTTGGTTGTATGTTCGATCAATTTCCTACTGCTAAAGTTGGTGGAGATCTTCTATTTCCTTTTATTTGGCTTTGGTTGGTTGTGTAATATTTGAATAATAGTGGTATTAACAGGTTGTCCTCATATGCATATGGATATTATCCTCTCACTCACATCTTACTTCAGAATGAATCTAGAAATGATCGTTTTGACTATGAATGGAACCACATTTTCCCCTCACCTTTTCATTTTCATTTCCAGCATAATAGTTCATATCATTAAAATGTCCCATGCCAATCCATCTCAGTTTGCCAATGCCAAGTACATAAATTTTTATGCATTCCATTTCTTCCTTGACAATGTCCAATTCTCCTGCATTCATAGTTGCACGTTCCACATTGCAATTACTAACGTCTATCTACAACTGTTCCTCCTACTTTGTGTTTCCAAGTATGAAGGATTAGCCTTCAGTGTTGTATCT
>NW_006400250.1:529675-538843 GCF_000299155.1 Elephantulus edwardii | reverse complement strand
GAAATCAATGACACTGTTCTGTAGTTTCCACACTCAGTTGGGTCACCTTTCTTTGGAATGGGAACAAATATAGATCTCTTCCAGTCAGTTGGCCAAATGGTTGTTAAATGTGCCCTGTTTTTCATAGGGGTTTTGAAGGCTTATTATTTCGGAGGTGGATGGCCAATTCTTCTTCCTATTCTTTCTTTCTTTGGATTCTTAGAATTAGAACAACATTTGACAGACAAACAGTATAGTCAAAAGTGCAGAGGACAGTTCCTTCACCAATAAACAGCTAACAGATGCAATGTTGGCCCTCTCCTCTGGCACAGGTGCTTCTGTCTAGTCTGTTCACTCTGCCTCACCAACACGCATCTCCATTTCTTTACCTTGATCCACCAGTACCTTCCTCCCCACTCCCTCTAGCTAATTCAACACGATGGCCTCTGGCCACTTCTGCCAGCTCATTATTACTCTACTCCCCAGTGATGCTGGCAGAGTCCACAGGTCATCTGGGCCCGTGGGCAGATCAACAGGGCTACTGGACAGGTGATCCTGGGGGCGGGGTTCCTTGATTCTGGTCTTGTTGGTATTTGGGTCATTGGGTTCCAATTTTCCCCATATAATAATACAACCCAGTAAGCTGTAATAGAAGCTAAGTTATTTGTAGAATGGAATAAACTCAATAAAATACCAGGCTTAGATATCTCAGTAAAGTATTTTGTTGTGCTTTTCATAAAGAATAGTGAGTAACATTAGGAACAGGGGGAATTTCATAACTTAGAGTATTTTAAGATACTTCATAATGAGAGAAAGAGTGGGAAGAAAGAAGAGATAGAGAAGTAGAGCTACTTTTTCTAACACATTACCAGCACCTCAAACCAGTTTCACTCCAGATACAGTAGATCAGAATCTACACTGAACATGATTCCAGATTATTCTCATATGTACTTGTCATACATGGTGACACTCAAGTAAAATTATTAACTATAGATAAGAAAGTAAATACAAGTAAATTGTGGTTACCTTGTTTATTGAGTTATCTTCTCCTTAAGGGCAAATATTATGTGTTTTATATAAATTGAATATTTATAACCTAGGTACTGCCTATTTAGAGGTGTAAGTTTATCCCAAAGATCCATAAATGTTATATGATCAAGTAATTGACACCTCTGATATATTCAACCTTGAAATTATGCAAAAATTTCTTCAAGGTAAACCAATCGGTAGCATCAGGATGGATGCTGAAGAGATTGAGATAGTTCACAGCTTTAGTTTGCTCAGATCCACGGTCAACACTCTTGGCACCAGCAGTCAGGAAATAAAAAAAATGTATTGTGATGGGAAAGTCTGCTGTTAGAGACCTCTCTGAAGTACTCAAGAGCAATGATGTCTCTCTGGAGACTAAGGTGCGCCTGATACAGGCCATGGTCTTAGCAATCACTTGTTATGCATCAGAGAGTTGGACAATGACTAGGGAGAATAGAAGGAGAATTAATGCCTTTGAGCTGTGGTGCTGGGGAAGAGTATTGAATGTTCCATGGATTGCCAAGAAAACAAACAGATCCCTTCTAGAGAGGGTTAAACCAGGATACTCCTTGGACGCAAGGATTCTGGGGCTTTGTCTGACATACTTTGGACATGTTGTAAGGGGAGACAGGTCTTTAGAGAGGGACATCATGCTGGGTAGAGTAGAGGGACAGCGCAGGAGGGGAAGACCCTCTATGAGGTGGATTGATTCAGTGACTGGGGTAATTGGGATGGGTGTGTCAGAGGCAATGCGATTGGCACAGCATAGAGCAGGGTATAGGGCTGTTGTACATAGGGTCGCTATGAGTCGCAAATGACTCGACGGCACATAACAACAACAACAACAACAACAACAAACTGACTTCATAAGAGTTCTCCTGTTATTAATTAAAAACACAACAAACCAGGTTAATATTCAGAAAATTTTGTCTAATATATTGACTCGGGGTAGAGGTGGATCATTTCAATCTGCGATCTCATACCTGGATAATCTTAGACCACAGTTGTTTTTGTTGTTAGTCGTTAGGTGCCATCGAATCAAGTATAACTCATAGCAACCATATGAACAAAAGATCTGAACCCACCTCTATCCTGTGCCATCTTCACACTTCCTGACCCACAAGAGCACATTGCAGCAGTCACCATATCAATCCACCTGGTTGAGAGTCTTACTCTCCTTCACCAACCCTCCACCCTTCCCAACATCATATCACTTTCCAAGGAATAGCACCTCCCAGTAACGTGTCCAAATTATGTGAGGCAAAGCCTAATCATTCTTGCCTCTAAAAAAGCCCTCTGACTGTACCCTCTCCAAGACATATCTGTTCATTCTCTTAGCCATCCATGGAATGTTTAGTGTTCTCCAACATCACAGCTCAAAGGTGTCCATTCTTTTTCTGTCTTCCTTATTCATTGTCCAAGTCTCAGAAGCACAGCTAGTAATCAGAAAGACTATGGCTTGAATCAGACTCACCTTAGTCCTCAAACTGACATCAGTGTTCCTCAATAATTTAGAAAAATCTCTAACTGCAGATTTTCCCAGTGCAATGTGCCTCCTTATTTCCTAACTGCTCATACCAAGGGTGTTTATCGTGGATCCAAGCAAGATGAAGCTGTTGACAGTTTCAATCTTTTTTCTAACCATCATGACGCTGCCCATTGGTCCAGTGGTAAGACCACAGTAAGGACATCAATTCTCCCACTGAGCAGGAACTCAAGAGCTAATCCTGATCATCAACTTTTTCTAAAAGGAGAGACTACTGAGGATATGGATATTTATCAATTCCATGGGCAAAGTGTATAATCCTTTGGAAAAATTGTCAGATATTTAAACTGAAACAAAATATTTAAGCTAATGAGGAACTCCTTAAAGAAACCAAATGAAAAAAATCTCTCTCTCTCTCTCTCCCTCTCTCTCTCTGTCTGTCTGTCTCTCTCTCTCTCTCTCTCTCTCTCTCTCTCTATATATATATATATATATATATATATATATATATATATATATATATATACTCACACACATACATATATGTATATGTATATGCATATATAGACACACACAGATACACACATAATATACATAATCTACCATAGAGATCTGGAAGCAGGAGTGGCATCCACTTCCGAAATGGCTTGCCTCTGGAAACTCTGTGTACAAACAGTGCTCAGGCCATTCCTTCATAGGGTCTCTATGAGTCGTCTATGACTTGAAGGTATCAAACGACAACAAACAACCATATATTTTTCCACAGATTTCTTTTCCACAAATTTCTTTTCCATAGATTTCTTTTACCGTAGATATTGATGCCTTTTAGCTGTGGTTCTAAAAAAGAGAGTATTGAATATACCCTGAACTGCTTGGAGAACAAGCAGGTGCATCCTGGAGAGGGTGAAGCCAGGTTGTTCCTTGGAGACAAGGGTTCTGAAGCTTCATCTGATAAATTTTGGATATGTTGCAAGGAAGAACCAGTCCTTGAAGAGGGACATAATGCTTGAGAGGTTGGAGGTAAAGTGCAAGAAAGGAAGACCCCTAATGCGATGGATTGAGTCAGTGACTGGAGTAATAGGGTAGGTGTGTCAGAGATGATAAGTTTGGCTCAGGATAGAGCTGGGTTCAGCGCTGCTGTACATAGGGTTGCTATGAGTCACAAGCATCTCAGTGGCACATAACAGCAACATCAAGATCCTTATCTTTTATTTTGGAGAATTTAACTAAGATATGTCTTGGTGTTTTTCTTTTTGGGTCTTATCTGTTTGGTGTTTGCTGATCTTCTTGAATGTGGATTTTCCATTCTACATTATACCTGAGGAGTTGTTTCTAGTACTTCACCCACAATATTCTCAGTTATTTCCTTGTCCTTCTTGTATTCTGGAATTCCAATCATATTTATGCTGTTCCTTTCTAAGTCATCTCACATGATTCTAGTGTGGGTTTGTTTTTTTTTCCCCCTTTCATTTCTTTGTGTCTCGTACACATTTTTCTTCTAGCATGTTTTCATTGAGGTTTTTGCCTTCCAGCTCACGGACTTTCTGCTACCTCTTCTGTTCTATTGTCCCTCCAGCATGTTGGACATTTGTGCTATTTCTGTCGTAATATTCTGGGTTGCATTTTCATGCATATCTATGATTTCCAGTACTATGTTTGCTATAACCTCTCTGCCTTGTCATGATTTTTTAAAGCTTTTGTACATTTTAATTTATGTTGTTGCTGTTGTTAAGTGTCTTCGAGTCGTAGGCAACACATAGCAACCTTATGAACAAAAGTCCTCAACACTTGTGTGACTTTCATCCTTTCTCCAGGTTCATAGGGTTTCCGATGGCAAGCTATTATGCAAATGGATGCCACTCCTGCTTCCAAGCTTGTTTTAATTGGGGAGCTCCACCAAACACTGGCCACCATGGGTAACCATCAACACATTTGACACATTAGTGTCACAGTGTTCAGCTTCACAGAAACCACAAGTTTCCGCTATACAGCAAGTGGCACACCACGGCTATATGACCTAGAGGAATGTTTGAACAAAAACAATGAAAAACAGGCCTGAGGGCCACGGATTAAATGTCACCCACCTTCGGCTTGGTAGCATCACTTTCTGTCCACTGGGCCAACTGATCACTCTCTATGTTGATGTTATTCTTGTTAAGTGCCATTGAGTTGTAGGCATCTCATAGTGACCGTATGAAGGAAAGTCCTCAACACTTGTGTGACTGTCATCCTTTCTCCAGGTTGTTGTGATTATTTCTTCTTCTTTTTCCCCCCTCATTTTCTCTCATAGTTGTGGAAGTTCTTCCTATTCTATATATTACTCCTGGATCCTTGTCTGTGGAATATTTAGGTTTTTTTTATGGCTTCCAATGTTTCTTCTATCATGTGCACATTCATCTGTAGCTGTTCAAACAACTGTACATCAATATATATCATATATATCTATATCATATTCCTTTTACTTGTGACTTCCATTGTTTCTTGCATCATTTTTACTTTTTTTCATAGCTATTTGAATGTTTCAACATATATCATCTGCTTTATTTACTTTGAGTTATTTATTGGGTCTATAATATTCTCTGCTTTAATGGAAAAGGCTAAACTTATTTTTTCACAGTGTTTGATACTGCTTTCTGCTTTCTTGACAGTATGTGAAATTTGTCTTGATTAATGTTAGGATGTTTCCATTGTGTTTGCCTAAATTCTCAACACTACTTATCTTTCTGATATTATTGATTTGTCTTCATTTTAAGATTTTCAGTCTATGGGATGAGCCATTCATTCTACTGAAAATCCTTTCCTGGAAAAAAAAATTGCCTTTCTTAAAGTCTTCAGTTTCTTTCTTGCCGGAAAAAGAAAGCTGAAAAAAATCTTTCACCTGCTTGTAGCTCTCTGCTGGAAATTCTCTTGTCCTATCTTGCATCTTGGATGGCCCTGGAGCCACGGAGGGAATGATCCCCAAGTGGAGGGACTTTTCCCAGGGAAGCTTCAGTCCCCTCTCCTCTCACAAGTGTCTGATAGTCCTGGCTCTGGGGAAGAGTGTCTCACCTGATGGTATCATCTCTCCTAAAGCCTAATTTCCTCCTCTATCTATGTAGTGGTGTGAAACTAGAGGCACCAACTCAAGCATTTTATCTTCAGGGTGGTCTCAAGTCAGCTCTCATTTAAAGCAGAAAACTGAGAAAGTCTTTGATCTGTTTGTAGCTCTCTACCCCAAGTTTTCTTATTCTCTCTGGCACCTGGGATCCCCTTGCAACCTCTAAGATATGGATCTCAAAATGGAGGGACCTTTCCTCAGGGAAGTTTCAGTCTTCTCTCTCCCCACCCACACAGATTTTGTTATATGCATTTTCTTTGTCTTCTTGAGCTACTTTTTGGAATATGCTTAATTCACTTACCTCATCATTTCCCTTTTCAGTTTAACTTCACTTTTTTCCTGCACTTTAAGTGACTCTTCAGATATCTATTTAGGGTTCTTAAGCTCCCCGTTTTTATTGTTTAGATTCCCCCTTTTCCTTCATTGACATTATATTTTATACAATCAGTCCCATAAACTGTGTTTTATAAAATTAATCACCATTGACAAGATTTGGCAGGAACCTGAAAAGGTCAGGTAATGGTGGGCATAGTCCCGTGGTTTCTGATTTTTAATAATCATTTACTTAATTCATGGTTTATGTTCTTAATGCCATTTTGAAATTAATTTTGCTTTAGTCATTAATGTTAAATGTTTCATATTTATCCTTGTGATCATTTCTAAACTCTAATAGGATAAATTCAAAAGTTATGTTTTTTGTTCTAATGGGTTTATTTTCATTTTTCACTTTCAGTTACAACTTGAATATGAGCAAATGATGGTTTGTTCCACAGTAGTCCACTAGTCTTGTTCTGATTGATCATATTTTACCAAAATAGTGATCCTTTGATATTATAGGTTGGTAGAATAGGGATAAGCAATACTTCATTTCAGATTCATTGTCAAAACCACATGGTATGAAACTGATTGTGGTATTTTACTGATTTGTATTTCAAAACCATGTTCATTTGAGATCAACTCATTTCAGCTATGAAGAGCTGAGGGCTGGAGTAAAAAATAAAATTATAAAAGACAATATTAAGCATATTGATATGTAGTGCTTGTTGTTGTTAGTATGTGCTGTCAAATTGCTTGTAACTCAAGCGACACTATGCACAATAGCCATGAACTCTGCTCTATACTAAGGCAATCTCAACTTCACCAACACAACTATCCTAATTATGTCACTTACTGTGTAAGTTCATCTTTTCCAGGGTCTTTCTCTCCTGACTTTTTTTTCTTCATTCTTCCAAACAAGATGTCCTTCTCCAAGGACTGATGTCTTCCGGCAATACACCCAAGGTATGTGAAACTGAGTTGCAAAATCCCATCCTCCCAGAGTGAAACTGGTACAGTGACAGACACATGATCAATGGAATAGAATTGAGAACCCAGAAATCAGCTTATCTATGGCCAATGGATTTTTGAAAGGAGATAAAATTGGTTAAGTGGGGAAATGAAACTTTTTTAACAAATGGTGTTGAAAAACTTGGAAAACTATATCTGTAAAAAACTCAAGCAACATCCTCACCTTTCACCATGCACAAAAACCAACTCCAAGTGGATAAAGCATCTAGGAGTAAACTCAGGGACAATAAACTTTATCAGATAAAAGCTTGGAAAAACTCTAGAAGCTCTAATCCACAATATGAACAGTCTCTAAAGCATCCTGAAAAATCTGCAACCAGAAGAAAATAACATAGATGAACAGGATCTTCTAAGAATCAAATTCCTATGACATCCAAAAAGTTTTCCAACAGAGTAAAAAGGAAAACCGCAGACTGTAGAAAATCTTTTGGTAATGACATGTCTGATAAGGGACTTATATATAGAATTTATAAAATTTTCCAGAACCTCAAGAAGGTAAAGTTAAACAACCAAATCACAAAGTGGGCACAGGATATGAACAAACACTTGACCAAATAAGATTTTCATATTATGAACAAACACATGAAGAATTGTTCAAAATCTCTAGCTCTAAGACAGATGCAGATCAAAACAACTATGAAATATCATCTCACCCCAGTAACAATAGCAACATTCAACAGAGCAGCAAATGCTGGTGAGGTTGGGAATACATTCGAACACTTATTCACTGTTGGTGGGAGTATAAAATGGTGCAATCTCTAAGGAAGAGAGTATGGCATGTTCTCAAAAAGCTGGAAATATAAATACCATTTGACTCAACAGTTCCACTACTGGAAATATACCCTAAAGAAATCAGAACTGCCACCCAAACAGATATATGCCCTTCAATATTTATTGCTGCCTTGTTCATTATAGCAAAGAGATAGAAGTAACCCAAGTGCCCATCAACAAATGAAAGCATAGGAATGCTGTGGTAAATTCACACAATGGAATACTACACAGCACTGATAAACAAGGAACTCATAAAATATTATACAAAATGAGTGACTTTGGAGGACATTATGCTGAGTGAAATACCTCAGTGACAAAAGGATAAATACTGCATAATGCCACTGTTCTAAACCAGGACTGACATGAGGGTTGAAAAGAAACTAAGAAAAGAGAGTATAAATAATGAACACTGCATTTAAATTGATGAGTGAAAGACATGTCTAAAAGAAATATATGATTAGGTATTATTTGCATGACAACAGTCCATAATAAGAGGTGCATAGCAAAGTGAACTGAGGGGGGGGAAAAGGGAGGGAGGGAGGAAACTGTGCAACATTGAAAGAATCTTTTTAGAAAGAAAAGAAAATGGTGAAGGAAGTAGGGAGGAAAATGTATGTATGAATGGAAATCCAAGTTTTCTGTAAACTTCTGTTAAAATATCAATAAAAAAGAAAAAGTATGGAGACAAGGAAAAAAAACAACCAATCCTGTCCTCCAAGGGCAGCTTTGTTCCACACTTTCCAGGAGAAAACTATTTGTTTTCTTGGCAGTCCATTATATATATGTTCAGTACACTTCTCCAGCACCACAATTCTATGGCATCGATTCTTCTGTAATCTTTCGTAATTGTCCAGCTCTTTGATGCATCTCATCATGCATTCAATCATGTAGTGCTTAAGGATATACAAAATAATTCTTATGAGACTGTAATAGAGAAAGCTGAAAAAATATCAACGGTTCAACATACAACTTTTCATTTACATTTTAGTAGTTTGATGGCAATATTCAGCTGGTGGCCTTTGACATTGGTAGGTCAGAAACTATATTTTCTGCCCCTACTGTGCCACTTTTTTCAAAAGGAATTGACAGACACAGAAGAATTTCATGAAACAACATATGAGCAAGAGCCTATGATGATGAAGGAAGAAGTTCAAGCTGCTTTGAAGAAAATAGCAAAAAATAAGGCCCCAGGAATAGATGGTATACCAATGAAATATTTCAGCTAACAGATGCTGCCCTGGACGCGCTCACTAGGTTGTGTCAAGAAATCTGGAGAACAACCACTTGGCCAACTGACTGGAAGAGATCTATGTTTGTTCCCATTACAGAGAAAGGTGACCCAACAGAGTGTGGAAACTATAGAACAATATTGTTGATTTCACATGCAAGCAAGATTCTACTGAAGATTATCCAAAAACGACTGGAACAGCACATTAGCTGAGAACTGCCAGAAGTCCAA
>NW_006400250.1:522913-529255 GCF_000299155.1 Elephantulus edwardii | reverse complement strand
TGTGTTATCAGATGACACAACCCTGCTTGCTGAAACTGAGGAGGACCTGAAGCACTTGCTGCAGAGGGTTAAGGACTGCAGCCTCCAATATGGATTGAGGCTCAATATCAAGAACACAAAGATTCTCACCACTGGGTCAATTGGCAGCATCAGGATGGATGGTGAAGAGATTGAGATTTTTCACAGCTTTAGTCTGCTTGGATCCACAATCAACACTCTTGGCATCAGCAGCCAGGAAATTAAAAGATGCATTGTGATGGGAAATCTGCTGTTAGGGACCTCTCCAGGTTACTGAAGAGCAATCGTGTCTCTCTGGAGACAAAGGTGCATTTGATGCAGGCCATGGTCTTTGCAATCACTTGTTATGCGTCAGAGAGTTGGACAATGACTAAGGAAGATAGGAGAATTGATGTCTTTGAGCTTTGGTGTTGGAGAAGATTATTAAGGGTACCATGGACTGCTAAGGAAACAAACAGATTCATCCTGAAAAGGGTTAAACTGGGCTGCTTCTTGGAGGCAAGTGTTCTGAGGCTTTGTCTGACATACTTTGGTCATATTGTAAGGAGATACCAGTCCTTGGAGATGACATCATGCTTGGGAGGGTGGAGGGACAGACAGCACAGAAGGGGAAGGCTCTGTAGGAAATGGATTGATTCGATGACTGGGGTAATCGGGATGAGTGTGTTGGAGACAGTGAGATTGGCACAGGATAGAATAGAGTTTAGGGATGTTATACATAGTGTCGCTATGGGTCGCAAGCCACTCGACAGCACATAAGAACAATAACAACTGTGCCACTATCCTCCAGGCCATCTGTGTCCTTCACTTAATGGGAAGGAAAGGTAATAAGGAAGGTTTTGATTCCAGGATTTTCATCCTAAAAAGGAAATTTACCACATTTCACTGGTCTCACACATATGGTCACACACTAAGCAGTAAGAGGATTAGGAAGTAGTCTAGTTCTGTGTCCATGAAATAGGTGAAATGAATAAGTAGCCAATATAATCAGTAAAGCAATCTCGTGTATGGGGAGTCGTTGCAGGTATCAGGTAAGTTATTACATTTAGAAGATATGCTACTTTTTAGGTGTCATAAGGAGAAAGTTGGACCTAGTTAAGAAAAAGAAACAAAATTGGACTAAATCAGATATGGGACTTGAAGCAGTATTTTTTAACCACAAGTGTGAAAGTAACCAACAACTCTGAAGACATCTGATAAAGTAGAATTTAAGGTTCTACTTAAAGTTTCAGTTTCTAATGCTGTTGTTGTTATGTGCCGTCGAGTCGCTTGCGACTCATAGCTGCCCTATGTACAACAGCCCTAAACCCTGCTCTGTCCTGTGCCAATCGCACTGTCTGTGATACACCCATCCCGATTACCCCAGTCATTGAATCCATCGAACTCATAGAGGGCCTTCCCCTCCTGTGCTGCCCCTCCACCCTCCCAAGCATGATGTCCCTCTCCAAGGACCAGTCCCCCCTTACAACATGTCCAAAGTATGTTAGATGGAGCACTAAAATTAAAACAAAATTTCAAAAATCCTGAATACAAGTAAAACATTAATTAGGGATAAGGTGTGAAGTTACCTAGTTCATTTCATTATGGATAGTAATCTGTTGTTTTTGTAGATACCATTGAGTGGAATCTGACTCTTGACAACCCTATGAATAACAGACCTTAGCCCTCTTCTATCCTAGGTCCTTATCATCATCTCTGACATACTTGAGCCCTTTGCTCCTGTCATTTTGTCAATCTGTCTCATTTCGTGTATCCCTCTCCTTCACTAGCCCCCAATCTTTCCTAGTAATGTTCCTGACCAACAACAACAACAACAACAAAACACAAAAAAACCAAACAAACACCTCTCCTAGCAACATGTCCAAAGTATGTGAGACAAAGCTTCACCATCCTTGTTTCCAATAAGCACTACAGCTACACTTTTCCCAAGACATATCTCTTCCTTTGACAGTCCACAGGATATTTTGCGTTATTCTCCAGGACCAGAACTGAAAGACATCATCATCCTTATTCATTGTGCAGCTCTCAAATGCATGGAAAGTGATTTAAAAGACCTGGCCTAAACTAAGTGCACTTTAGTGTTCAAACACATATTATCCATCCTCAATAATTTGTAAAAGTCCTTGACAGAAGACTTGCCCAATGCAATATGTTTCCTAATCTCCTGACTGTTCGTATCACGGGTGTATATAATGGATCCAACTAAGGTGAAATAATGGAAAATTTCACTCTTTTCTCCATCTATCATAATGTTGCTCATTGGTACAGTGGAGAAGATTGTTTGTCTTCTCAATGTTGAGATCCAATCCTTCGTGAAGGTTATAGTCCTTAATTTTCTACAGCAACTGTTTAAAAGCTTCCTCTCAGCAAATAAAGTTGTATTATCTGTGGTATACAGGTTGTTGATGAGTCTTCATCCTATCCTGATGCCACATTCTTCTTCACAGAGTCCAGCTTCATTAATTAATTGCTCAACATACAGACTGAACAACTATGGAGAAAGGATACAACCATGATGAATACTTTTCCTGATTTTAAACCCTGAAGTGTCCCCTTACTGTACTTGGAGAAGAACTCTTTTTTCAAGGTGTATGTTTCATATGAGCATAGTGAAGTGTTCTAAGATTTCTATTCTTCTCAAGGTTACTCATGTTGTTGTTATTGTTATGTATCCTTGCATCAAGTACAACTCATAGTGACCCTGTGAATAAAAGCTTTGAGCCCTGTTCTATCCTGTACCATCCTCACACTTCTTGACACACAAGAGCCTACTGCAGCAGTCACTATGTTAATCCACCCGATCAAGAGTCTTCCTCTCCTTCACTGACCCACCACCCTTTCAAGTATCATGTCCTTCTCCAAGAAATAGCCCCTCCCAGCAACATGCCCAAAGTATGTGAGGCAAAGCCTCATAATTCTTGCCTCCAAAGAGCTCTCTGGCTGCACCCTCTCCAAGACATAGCCGTTTGTTCTTTTAGATGTCTATGGGATGTGCAATCCTCTTCTCCAACACCACAGCTCAAAGGCATCAATTCTTCTGTCATCTTTTTTGTCCAGCTTTCAAGTCTTAAATTACTATTATAATAAACTATGACTAGCATTCCATTATAACATATTCCAAAGAGTATTCTAAGGGAATATTAGGTATTGTTGTTGTTGTTGTTGTTATGTGCCGTCGAGTTGCTTTTGACTCATAGTACAAAAGCCCTATGTACAAAAGCCTTAAACTCTGTCTGTCCTAGTCTGTCATAATTGTAATTTAAGAAATTATAAGTTAGGGGCAATCTATTCCTCAAATTGAAGAGGGAAAATATGTGTTATGTTGAGGAAAATGAAAAGTGAAGTACTACAGACTAAATTGCTTCAGAGAATTTTGTAGTAATAATTATTTTAGAAGGATCTTAATGGCACTATTGTTAAAGCACTTGGCTACTACCTCAAAATATGCTTTTCAAACTCACTAGCTATTTTATTAGAGAAAAATGTGACATTTCACTTCTTTAACATTTGATTGCTTTGAAAACAATATTGGACAGTTCTACTCTAACCTACAGAATCACCATGGATTGGAATAGAGTCAAGGGCAACGAGTTTGCTGGTTTTTTTTTTTTTAATTTTGGTTTGACTAACAACTGTTCTTGGCTAACTTTAAGCCATACAACATTTAGTTGCAGATATTTTGTTTTCTGGAATAGATCTTGGGAAGAATATGCTCTATAACAAGAATCCTGAACTATAGATTTATTTTCAATCTTCCTGCGGTTGGGAACTGTCAGGACACCAGTTGCTTAAATTACTTCCTAATTTTTTCTGTGCCCTTGGAAAGTTGAGTCAACTCAGAGTTGGAAGTTTAAAGCTTTGTGAAAAATATACATGTCATGATCACTTCCTCTACTAAGTTTCTATTCTTTTATGAGGGGATTTACCTTTCAACATTGATGCTTCAGGGGTCATTTAATTAGCTCCTTATCTTGGTTATTTACTCCAAAATGAGTATGAGAATGACAGAGTGTTAAGAATCCCCTGCATTTGACCTAACTCTCTTACTCTTAAAGATATATAGTGGCATTTCACTTATGAAAACATAATTTTACTCCTAGAAATGCATATTATCTTGTCATAATTCATTGGACCAAATATCTAATCTTTTTTCATTATTTTAGTCTTGATTTTCCTCTCCTCCATGTCTTCCAGTTCTAAAATAAAAGACTTTTACATCTTTGTCTAAGAAATACACAATGAATTAAATCTTTCAATAAGATACAGGAAGGAAAAAGTACATGAATGCAAAAAGTTCTGAATCTCATTCAGCCCAAAAGTTAACACAATACAGCCTACAGGTAAAAATTAATCCTCTCACCAACTACTGCAGAACTGAGGAACACAGGCTGGCTCTTACACTTACAGTCCATTGTTACTGTTGTTAGGCAATGTCTAGTTGAGCATGACTCATAGTGACCCTATAAACAAAAGATCTGAGCCCTGTTCTTTCCTGTGCCATCCTCACACTCCATGACACTCAAGAACCTATTGCAATCAATCAGTTGAACTGGTTTTTGTATCTCCTTCACCGAACCTCCACTCTTCTCATAACCATATCCTTTTCCAAGGAATAGGACCTCCTAGCAACATGTCCAAAGTACATGAGGCAAAACCTCATCATTCTTGCTTCCAAAAAGAACACCAGCTATATCCTCTTCAAGACATTCTCGACAGATTTTTTGCTGTGTTTACCTCGTTGGGTTCCAATTCTGTTGGCATGCAACGTGTTCTAGGCTGCAGTCTGTGCGAGGACCTGCATCCCCGGTCCGGCCCGGCCTGGCAGGAGGCAGAGGCAGCAGGCGGTGCAGGGGGTGGGGGTGGGGGGGGCATGTTGCTGTAACCAGTGACTCAGAGGATTTACGATGGACAGTGCACCTGGAGGGCCGGCTCCGCAGGGTGAACCATGCTGCAGTTGCTATTGGGCATTGGGTCTACTCCTTCAGGGGTACTGTTCTGGTGAAGACTATGAGACGCTGAGACAGATTGATGTGCACATTTTCAATGCAGCGTCCTTGCGTTGGACAAACCTGCCCCTTGTGAGGCCTGCCACCATGGACAGGCTCCTGTAGTACCTTACATGCGATATGGACACTCGACTGTCCTCATTGATGACACAGTCTTTCTTTGGGGCGGGCGGAATGACCCGGAAGGGGCCTACAACGTTCTCTATGCCTTTGACATCAATACTCATAAGTGGTCCACACTCCGAGTGTCGGGAACACTTCCTGTGGCCCGGGATGAGCATTCAGCCAGTGTCCTGGGCAAGACCATGTACATTTTGGGGGGCTACGAACAGCTGGCAGACTGTTTTTCCAATGACATTCACAAGCTAGATACCAACACCATTACGTGGACCTTTATTGGCACAAAGGGGAATTCTGCGCACTGGAGGGACTTCCATTCAGCCACCATGCTGGGAAATCATATGTACGTCTTTGGGGGTCGTGCCGACAGCTTTGGGCCATTCCACTCTGACAATGAGATTTACTGCAACCACATCGTGTCTCTGACACCGGGACCGAAGCCTGGATGGACTGCCCACCCACCTCAGTGCTGTCTGAGGGACGCCGGAGCCACTCAGAGTTCAGATATAATGGAGAGCTGTACATCTTTGGCAGCTATAATGCAAGACTGAATCGGCATTTCCATGACCTCTGGAAGTTCAAGCCTGTGACCTTTACTTGGAAGAAGAATGAACGAAAGGGGACGGTGCCCTGTCCCCGTCGGCGCCAGTGTTGCTGTATTGTTGGTGACAAAATTGTCCTCTTTGAGGCTACCAGTCCTTCTCCTGAAGAGGGCCTGGGAGATGAATTTGACCTCATAGATCATTCTGACTTGTGCATTTTGGATGTCAGCCCTAGTCTGAAGACCCTGTGCAAACTGGCCATGATTCAGTATAACCTGGACCAGTCCTGTCTGCCCCATCATATCAGGTGGGAGCTGAATACCATGGCCACCAACAGCAATATCAGTCGTCCCAAGTTTCTGCCGTCTTCCCACCTGAGCCTGCTGTTGTCTACACTGCCCCCTGACCATCTCTCACCCGCCTGTTCCTTTGAATCCTGGACTCCTTACACCTCCACATGGAGTTGCTGAACTAGAGGTGTTTTCTGTGCTGTGAACTCAGTGGAGAGTCACTGCGGAGAGGGCTAGGTCTCTCCCCATTTGGGGCCAAACACCTCTTCCCCTTGGTGCTTTGTCTCATCCACACTTCTCCAACTACTCCTGGGCCTCTCTGCTCTGTCCCTGGCCAGTCACCCTGGGAAGGGAAAAGAAAGGGGA
>NW_006400250.1:516230-521526 GCF_000299155.1 Elephantulus edwardii | reverse complement strand
ATTCCAGTGAAACGAGTCTCCTTATTTTCTAACTTCTGGTACCAAGGGTGTTAGTTGTGGATATAAACAAGATGAAGCTGTTGAAAGTTTCAATTTCCTCTCCACCCACTATGACACTGCCTATAGGTCCAGTGGTAAGAATATTTGTTTTCTTGACATTAAAATATAATCCATACCAAAGGCTGCATTCCTTGATCTTTTGCAACAAGTGCTTCAAGTCCTACTCATGTTCATCAAGCAAGGTTGTGTCATCTGCATAATGCAGGTTATTGCTGAATCTCCCTTCAATCCTGATGGCCCACTCCTTTTCACAGAGTCCAGCTTCTTGTATAATTTACTCGGCATATAGTTTAAATCGGTATGGAGAGAGAATACAACCCTGACACACTACATTCCCAATTCCAAACCATGTGATGCTACGTTGCTCTGTTTACACAACACCCTTCCGGTCTAGGTATAGATTTCACATAAGAACAATGAAGTCCTCTGAGATTACCATTCTTCTCAATGTCAGCCACAACTTATCATGATCCATACAGTCAAATGTCTTTGCATAGCCAATAAAGCACAAATAGACATACTCCTGGTATTTCTTATTTTGAGCCAGGATGCATCTGATATCAGCAATGATACCCGTGATGCCATGGCCTCTTCTAAATCCTGCTTGAACTTTTGGCAGTTCCTTATCGATGCACTGTTCTAGCTGTTTTTGAATTATCTTCAGCAGTATTTTGCTTGCATGTGACATCAATTATATTGATTTAGAGTAAAAAAGGGAGTAATTGAGAATTTTTACCAAATTTAGCAGTATGAAATTGACCGAACATGCAATCAGGATACATTAATGATAATTTTTGACTGGAATGCAAAATTAGGAAACAGTGAAGAAAGAACAATAGTTGGAAAATTTGGTTTGGTGGTAGAAATGAAGCTGGAAATAGAATTGAATTAGGTATTTACAATTATTTCTTCATTGCAAATACCTTTCATAAAAACACAAAAGATGATTTTACACACGGATCTCACCTAATGAGTAGCACAGGAATTAGACTGACCACATTTGTGGAATAAATTGTTGAAGAAGCTCAATACTGGCAGTCAAAACTAGACCAGGGGCAGACTGTGGGTCAGATAACTGGCAAAAAATAAGGTCCTAGGAATTGGTGGGAAACCAATTGGCTTGTTTCAAGTAACAGGTGGAACTTGGATGCACTCATCAGTCTATGCCAGGAAATCTGGAGAACAGTTGTCTGTCCAATGGATTAGAAGAGGTTCAAATTTGTTCCTATTCCCAACAAAGGTGATCCAATTGAACGTGAAAATTATTGAACAGTATTATTGATATCACATGGAAGCAAAATATTGCTAAAGAGTATAAAGATGCTTTCATATTACCATGTAGATTTGAGTAATGTGACAGATAGATGATAAACACTTTATGCTACTCCTAGCCTGAGTTAAAAAATATTTACTCTGTTTTAGGAAAATGTACTGCCCTTTGACTGAGAAAGTAAAAGAGGGAAAAAAATACCAGCAAAACCAAACTCTGAAGAATACTGCAGGTATCAAATAATAGAAGCTTTGTAACAGAGGATCAATTATAAACAAGTTGTATTTAAACAACAAAGTTATTATGATTATATGATTATAGTAAAAAATTAAATTATGGAAAGATACAAATTTAAACTAGGTAAATGAAAACATATTAGCTTTAAGAACAGTGATCTTTGTTTTATTTTATTTCTTTTTTTCTCTTCCCTAATACTTAGCACAGGCCTAAGGACACAGGAAGAAACAATTTCACTGATTTACCAAATTTCCCTTCAAAAACACTTCTTGACTCCCCAGGTCTCAATCTATCTCTGTTTATCTCTAGACCCTTATTTCTGTTCTCAGGTTTTTTAGATCAGTATTGACTGTTTTAAAATGGAAGTTCATGAAAGAATTTGCATTTATCTCTTTTCAATTAATGAATATAGAATATTCTCTTTCCCTCTTTAAGGTCACTAAACTGGAACTTGTTTTAAGAACTAAACATAATTTAATGAGAGCTTAAATATAACGAGAATATTTGCCAATTTTCATACTTTTCTTGTGGTCAAGCTTCAGTGATAATGAAAGGACAGTCACGGACTTGATCCCCATGTGGACCACTTAACTGGTGTATTCCAAGTTAACAAACACTATAATGCCTCTACAATGTGCCAGGAACTGTGCACGTCATTAAGCATACAGTACTGAATAAATTACAGCTATTTTCTTGAAGCATCTTAGCCTATTGAAAAGAATTGGATAGCTTTCATACAAAAATAACTAGAGTTTTAAGTAATATTATAAGATGTGGGCACACATTGGTATCAGGTTCGAAACGATCAGCTGCTCTGAGGAAGAAAATGAGAAGGGTTTGCCTCAAGGATATATCCTTTCTCCTTTCTCCATGTGATTTGTGTCCTCTGGAAACAAGCTGGATAATTGGCTATGAGGTGATTCTAATTCAATGGCACATAACAACTAGATTCAGTTTGCCAAGAATGCAAGGCACATTTATAGGAGTGATGTGATAAAATATTGATAGAGGGTCTAAAAAAATCCCATTAAAGTATCTCTGTTCTATTTGGTAAACTAAGAACCCGAGTGATTTAAACAGTGGATAATTAGAGAAGGGCTAAGAAGAGTAGACTGACAGTTTGTATAGAATCAATTAGAGTTAAGCAAAACGCAAACAGGAGTTACAGAGAAAATTTAGAAATCTATTGCAGTTTCATCTTGGAGAGGATTAAACCAAGCTACTCCTTGGAGGCAAGGATTCTGGGGCTTCGTCTGACATACCTTGGACATGTTGCCAGGAGGGACGGGTCCTTGGAGAGGGACATCATGCTTGGGAGGGTGGAGGGACAGCGCAGGAGGGGATGACCCTCTATGAGATGGATTGATTCAGTGACTGGGGTAATCGGGATGGGTGTGTCAGAGGCGGTGAGGTTGGCGCAGGATAGAGCAGGGTTTAGGGCTGTTGTGCATAGGGTCACTATGAGTCGGAAACGACTCGACGGCACATAACAACAACAACAATTGCAGTAGTCTAGGAGAAAAGTATATGATCTCAAACTGTTGGAGAAGACAAAAAAGAGACTTGAAGAAATGTGCAAAGGCCAATTCTAGAAAACTTGAGTAGTAATTTACGTGCAAATAACTAAAGATAACAGAAATATTTCTGCTATCAAGAACTGTCATTAGGTCCCATTTTGTTAGCTCCAGCTCTTAACAACAACAAAATAAAACTCTCTACAATTTTCTGCTACCCTGTGTTCAAGTACATTATTGTAGGCATTGTATCAATCCCTCTTCTTCTTTTTTAAAAAACTTATTAATTTTAGTAAATATTTACAGAGATTTTGGATTTCCATTCATTCATTGAATTTTTCTCCCTGCCCACACTGCTCCCCCTTCCAGTTCGCTCTTCTCTTTGAAAAGTAAAAGAAAAATTCCTTCATTGCTATACAAACCTTTCCCTCGCCCCTGGCCCACGTACACTCCAATATGCAACTTTCATTCTGGACTCTTATCGTAACCATAATACCCAATCAAATATTGCTTTTAAACTGTTCTTTTCCTCATCTGTTTCAATGCAGTATATATAACTTATCCAATTTTTCTCAGTCTCCTCCCAACCCTGATGTCAGTCCCGTTCTACAATAGTGGCACTATGCAGTATTTGTCCTTTTGTGACTGAGATATTTCACTCAGTATGATGTCCTCCAGGCTCACCCAGTTTGAATAATATTGCATGAGTTCCTTGTTTTTCAATGCATTATAGTATTCCATTGTGTGAATATACCAGAGCTTCTCTATGCATTCGTTTGTTGATGGGCACTTGGGTTGTTTCCAACTCTTTGCTATTGTGAACAAAACAAAACAAAAATCCCACTATAAACTTGGGTGTGCATGTATCTGCCTGGGTGGCAGTTAAGGGTTTTTTTAGCATATATTCCCAGTAGAGGAATTACTGGATCAAATGTTATTTCTATTTGCAACTTTTTGAGAAAGCACCATACAACCTCCATAGTTGTTGCACCATTTTACACTTCCACTAACAGTTAATAAGTGTTCCAGTTTCTCTGCAACCTCCTCAGCATTTGTTGCTTGCTGTTCTAGAAAATGTTTCTATTCTTACTGGGGTGAGATTATATTTCATAATTGCTTTCCTTTTTTATTTTCTCATTTTTTTACTGTTTCAAGCAAGAAGACCTTACTCAGGGATTGCCTTCCTGAAAACATTTTTCTTCTTGGTTACTGTTGAGTGGGAATAGACTTATAATTGACCATCCATAGGGTTTTCACGGGTGGTAAATCACATGGGAGGAGCTTATCCATCTTTCTTCCATGGTGCAGCTGGTGGATTAGAATATTCTGGGTTTGGGCAGCATGACTCCTTGCCAAGTAAACCCTCAGAGCTCTCTATCCTGAAAATAGGTTGGTGACATGAACTCTTATCATTATTGCATCTAAGGAGAGCTCTAGCTACAATTGCAGATTTATCTGTTCTCTTTGGAAATTATTTATATATTCAATATTCTTTGTCAAAACCACAGTTTAAATATATCAATTCTTTGCTCTTTCTTACCATCATATTATTTTTTAAAAAATGTAAGAAACAACTGAAAATAGGTTTGCATTAAACATACTTTAGTATTTTAAGTGATGTCCTTTCTCTTCAGTACTTTAAATAGTTCCTTAGCAGTAGATTTGGTTAATATAGTACTTAGTTGAATTTAATGACAGCTCCTTCACAAATTTGATACCAATTTTCTAATACCAATTGATTGTAGGTAGATGGGGTGATTCTGGGTTCTCAAATCCATTCCATTTTTTCATTGTTGATCACTGTATTAGTACCATGCCATTATGTTACTACTACTGTGTAGCAGATTTTAAGATCTGGGAGTGCTATGCCTCCCACATAATTTTTATTTTATTTGGAACAGATTTCTTTATTCAGGTGCTCATTCCTTTCCAAATGAAACTACAAATTTCATGTTCTATCTTTTTTAGAGAGTGAGTTTGGTCAATGAGAATCCAACCACAAACAATCTACATATTCAAACCAACCTAAATCCAGAAACCAAATTCACTTTTCAAGGAGATTTATAGGATAATTTTCAATTTTCTTTGAAGAGGAAAGAGATCCCAAACAAGCAAAGCACTTTTTTTTTTTAAAATTTAGGCTGTTTATTTTTCATTTCAATGAACATCTACAGAGATTTTGGGATTCCATTCATTCATTGTTGCACCCTTCTCC